>NW_013746017.1:0-2212 GCF_000517525.1 Limulus polyphemus
CTCGTTCTTCTTGTTTCTCTTCTTGTTTATTTTGTTGTTCGAGCTGCCATTGTTGCAGGTTTTCTTGCAACTGCTGTTGTCTCTCTTCTTGTTTCTTTTGCTGTTCTTGTATTGCTGCCATCAAATCTGATAAACCGTAGTTTGATTTTCCGCCTCTCGTTTCCTTTTTTTTTTCATCCCACTTCTGACACCAATTTGTTATGTCTCCGTCTCGTTAATTAATTTTCCGTAACTTCGTTCCGACGAAATTTTAGCGACGCAAGTCCTTACTTAATAAAACTGGTTTATTCTTTCCGAATATAACTTTACGATACACTTAATTTCAACAATCGCGCTAAAACAAACTCTATAACAACGAACGTGCTCAATAATACTCTCTGACTGCAGATCAATTACTCACTGTCTACACACACATTGTCCCGTCACGTTGTGACCATCTTTTATATACCAGCCTACCCTATAGCTAGTAAATGCTAGGGCATTCACCAAGGTACAGGATAGTTCTAGAAACCTGGCGTGACACTAGTCATGTGACCTCGCTGACGCAACAATATTTATGATCCAACATAGAAATTATTTTATAACACTAAAACTAAATGTAACTGCCCCGTATTATTCGTGTATAATGATAAACTCGTTTAGAAACAAGATCAATATAAAAAATCAGTAATACCTGCAATGTACAGATATTGTTTGAATTGTATAAATCATACAGGTTTCTAAATCATAACTACTCAAAAATTATAGGCACATTAAGTTTTACTTCATTTTGAATAAGTAATTATGATTTAACCTCATAATTACTGAGACAAAAGCTACAAATATTTCAGTTGCCTCAACTGCAAGGCACTTCACTAACACAAGTGAAAACAATGGGGTTTCAATGATTTTCTAGAACAATTCTGTGTTTTCTTTTCAGTTTGGTACGAAGCTAGAAATATGTTTTACCCGCATTAAGAAAATACAAGACACACTCTTTCTTTCTCAGTGTAGTCCCAGCCAATCACTACAGTCTTGACTAAATATGTAATGTCTCAATATTCCAAGCCAAATTCTTAGTCTCGTTATCTTATCAGTAAGTCTGGAAGTTCATAACGCTAAAAATCGGGTTTTAATACCCACAGTGGGCAAGACAGGTAGCTCATTGTGATGCTTTGCTCTTAAAAACAAACAAATAATTTGCCTTAAAAATTGTGCTATTGTATGTATCACATTTGAGTACATAATTAAACAGACATAAGATAGTTCATATACATAACAGAAACATTCCTGCGATGTTGAACACACCTATCCATCATAAGGTACTAACCAATGTGTACTTAACAGTACATGAAATCATCATTTAGTGCCTAACCTGGTTCTAATAGTAACCGATTTCAGTGCCAGTCACGTGTGGTCTTCAGACGTGAGCATGTGTAAGGCATGACCTAAAAAGTTATATTTTTCCAACTAAAATGATATTAGTATTTTAATGTCTATTCTGAATTCATTTCTTCTTCTGAATATGTGTAGGTTTCACGTAACACCTTTGTTCTTTATTGTGTAGTATCTCTTGTATAACCAGCAGAACAAAGAAATTAGGGCCACTAAAAACAGTGTTACGTATCTGCTTGTTTGTCAATTTCCGGTAGAAATTCTTTCCGAGAAACTTCAGCGATACAAGTTCTTTCTTCGTTAAACCAGTTTATTCTTCCTCGATACAAACTTTTAGTACACGGTAATATCGCAGTTAGTACTGTTACGTCTCTGGTCGTTAGTTAATTTTCCGTATAATTTCTTTCCGATGAAACTTTAGCAATACAAGTCCTTTCTTAAATAAAACTGGTTTATTCTTTCTAAATACAACTTTGCAATAAACTTAATTTCCACTGTCGCGCTATAACAAAGGCTATAATTCACAACGAACGTCTCACGTGCTCGACTCAACAATACGTCTCTCTGTCCGCAGTTCAATTACACATTACATTGCTGCCGTCAGTTCTTACCGGTTTATATATACAAGACTACAGCATATCTAGTAGGCTCTCGAGATTTCAGGAAGGTACGTGAACGTTCGAGAAGTGCATGACGTGTTACTAGCGTCACGTGACCTCCGCTGTCGTAACACTGCCCCTTCCGTGGTATTGTTCGGGACGAACAATAGCCACTTACATTAAACAATAAACAATAACTTAATTAAATGTACAGAATTTACAAACACAAAATTACATTT
>NW_013746018.1:0-1700 GCF_000517525.1 Limulus polyphemus
ATCACGGTTCAGGACATTTCAGTTGGAACGAAATGGACCACAGAACAAATGATGCTGCTGAAGACGTGACACCTGAAGAAGCCACCGTCGAAGAAGAAACTCTACTCAGTTTTGAGAAGGGAAACGGTGAAGCTCTTGATGAAGTTACTACCACTGATGTGACTGTTACCGATGATACGACATTTCCTGATGAAGTAGATGAACCCCACATGAAGCAGAAGCCAATGAGACGGAGACCAGTTCGGAAGAAGATACGTCCCGTAAAATTAAGAGACTTTGTTGAATTGTAATTTTGTGTTTGTAATTCTGTACAGTTAATTAAGTTATTGTTAATTGTTATTGGTTTATTGTAAGTGGCAATTGTTCGGGACGAACAATACTAAGGAGGGGGCAGTGTTGCGTCAGCGAGTCACATGACTAGTGTGACGCCACGTTTCTAGAACTATCCTGTACCTTGGTGAATGCTCTAGCATTTACTAGATATGAGTAGACTGGTATATATAAGATGATCACAACGTGACGGGACAACAGTGTAATGAGTAATTGAATGTATGCGAACAAAATATTGTTGGCCACGTGAGATATAGCGTTTGTTATAGCGGGACTGTTGAAAATAAGTGTATCGTAAAGTTGTATTCGGAAAGAATAAACCAGTTTTATTAAGTAAGGACTTGTGTCGCTAAAGTTTCGTCGGAACGAAGTTACGGAAAATCAACTAACACAGGAGAGACGTAACAGTACTATTTTTACAGCATACATAGGCCTATACGTTACATGACCCTATCAGAGTATTAGTATATTTGTTTGTAGCTTCTTTCGGTTTCAATGAAAGCTTTACATTTTTTTGTTAAATTTACACTACTATAATCAATAATTGAATGAAAATCGAAACAGGCGGCAGCGATTTCTACTTAAATTAAAAATGCCTGTTGACATAGTTCAAGCTGAAATAATAAACTAGAAATAAAGACTACACAAGTGTTTAAATCTAATGACGATGAACCCACTTTGTTAAAAATATAAGTTTGGAGACGGCTTGAATGAGTAATAAAGAAAACTTTATTATAGATGTACAACTTTTTGACAAGATTATGTCATTATCACGTACCTTTCCAAACATTTACATAAATGTTTATTAACAACGAATGATAAAGCAATACCAATACAAATTAATGTAAAGTGTATCTAAAGTAGTGAAAATTCTACACATACATGTTTTTACCTTACATCATTTTATTTCGTTCCTCGGTAGTATAGTGGTGAGTATCCCCGCCTGTCACGCGGGAGACCGGGGTTCGATTCCCCGCCGGGGAGAGTTATATTTTTCCTTTAAATAGTATTAAATTTTTTAATTATTTCTTTATTTTTTTAAGGCTTTTACATTTTTCTTTCTTAATTTCTTAGAAATTTGATGTCCGGTTAGGAATTGCTTTCAATCGGGAATTTATGTTATTTTTAAACTCTTCACAGCTCATTCTACAAACTGACACAATCAAATAAAAATATCACACTTTTTCTTTCTTTTTACCGCTTATACTTTTATACTTATGTATCTTACAATAATATATCAACATTTACAATATCTTAAAACTTTCAAATAACTTGTTGCATACTTTCAACAAAACCAGTTTGCCACATTTCTCTTCTAATACTAATGGTAACTCGAAAAAACAAAATAAATGAAATTGGTGATTAAATAA
>NW_013746019.1:0-734 GCF_000517525.1 Limulus polyphemus
GGCCTGAGACATACTACTAGTCAGAGGTGTGACCTCTGTAGTGGTAACATGAACTTCGGAATTCAGAATGAGGAAGAGTCAACCAATAATTGAAAGTATAAATAACATTGTGACTGTAATAAACTGAGATTAATGTGAAGTTTAGAAACAGTCTTAACCCTTTCGAGGCAGGTCGCAGGTGAAAGACCATGTCATCTCGTTTGTTGACTCGCATTCAAAATTTCAGTGAACAACTATTTAATGAACTTATGTCAATAAGTTTGGTATCAAACTGTAGATTATAATTCAAATTTTAGAACTATACATTACTCAATTTGTTAACTTAAAAGTAAATATTAAAAAACTACAGTGGTATGTTGAATGCCGCACTGGTTCCAATACTACGAATTAGAAACTCAAATTACAGATATTGACAAGCTAGAAAATAATATACGAAGGTCTTATATTTTCTATTTGCCAAGATATTGCTCACGTAATAAATCAAACACGGTGGCACCTTGATCACATCTTTCCATTTTTGGAAACACTCCCTTATATACACTTACTTCTATATATGACACGAATAACCAATCAGAAGCTCAGAATGTCCCCTAGTGATTTTCTCAGCCTTTCTAACGTTCCTTCCGCTATTTCTTTTTTTTGAATCAAGATTTCAATGAGGTAGGTTGTGTCTTTAGTCCACTCAAAATTTCATATTTTTTTTAGACCCAAATACAGCTTAGTTACTAAGTTTG
>NW_013746020.1:0-3046 GCF_000517525.1 Limulus polyphemus
GAAATTACAAACATTTTACCATACGTTACGCACATATTGAACTATTGACAAGTTCCTGATATATGTGTTATATTTCTATTGTAATCCTGATATACGTGGTATTTTTTCTAGTGTAATCCTGATATACGTGGTATTTTTTCTAGTGTAATCCTGATATACGTGGTATTTTTTCTAGTGTAATCCCGATGTATGTGCTATTTTTCTAGTGTAATCCCGATATATGTGGTATTTTTCTAGTGTAATCCCGATATATGTGGTATTTTTCTAGTGTAATCCTGATATGCAGTTTTTTTATCTAGTGTAATCCTGATATGTGTGGTATCTTCTGTATTGTAATCATGATATACATGTGGTATCATCTCTAGTGTAACAATGATATACATGTGGTATCATCTCCAGTGTAATGACGATATACATGTGGTATCCCCTCCAGTGTAATGACGATATACATGTGGTATCATCTCCAGTGTAACGATAATATACATGTGGTATCATCTCTAGTGTAACGATGATATACATGTGGTATCATCTCCATTGTAACGATGATATACATGTGGTATCATATCCAGTGTAATGACGATATACATGTAATTTCTTCCCTAGCATAATTGTGGTATGTGTTTAATCCTTTCTTAATTTATTCTAGAGGCATCAATTTATAACGTCTCTGGATGTAAGCTTAGTTCTGAAACCTACAACCACTCCATGTCTGTGATCAAAGCAGCAGCAAAGCTTAGACGCTAGCTTTTTGTATTTTATGGATAACTGTGATATGGTATGTCCTTTAGTTTATGATTTAGTGTTTTGTTGTTAGAAAACATAAAGAAAACTAATTTTTTAGTCACAGAAAAGTGTTTGTTGTTCAGGTGTGTTCCACGTTGATCTATGTTGTGTTTGTTTAGTAATATTTTGAATGTGTCAGAGGGTGAGAAAAAAAAACAATGTTATGGTTTTGGTTGTCCTTAATTATATTTTATTAACCTGTACTAACACATTTTAGTTAATGTTTCAGTGGTTAATCTGAGGGCTCACACGGTGAAAAACTAGGTTTTGATACTTGTTGTGGGCACAGCATAGATAGCCCATTGTGTAGCTTTGTGCTTAACAGAAAAACAGTCATAAGTCTTAACTAGCAGGCTATGTTTTTAACAAAGTTAATCTTCAAAAAAGGGTTTTTTAAACCTATAGTTTATCTTTAGAAGTAAAAAATAATATAGGTTTACACCATCTTTCTTGTTACTTTCCCAATAGTGTTTATGTTTCCTTTGGTTGGCATAGTATGTCCTGTGGCCCAGTTTATTTAAGCTGCAGAGTTTGTCTTTGATGTACTCATGATAGTAGTTTCTAAAAAGGTTTAACAATTTATGTTTCCTGACAGTTCCACTTGCTCACCAGCTAGTATTTTCACCTGGCTGAGCTTGTGAACACAGAGCCCTGCTTATTTTTATTATGTTGAGAGCTTTAATTCCTAAAAATACACATCTCGGAGTACTTACAGTGACTACTACATGGTGATGTTATAATGTTTACTAGGTAGTGAGGTTATAATGTCTACCAGGTATTGAGATTGTAATGTCTACCAGGTAATGAGATTGTAATGTCTACCAGGTATTGAGATTGTAATGTCTACTAGGCAGTGAGATTGTAATGTCTACTAGGCAGTGAGGTTATAATGTCTACCAGGTATTGAGATTGTAATGTCTACCAGGTATTGAGATTGTAATGTCTACCAGGTATTGAGATTGTAATGTCTACTAGGCAGTGAGATTGTAATGTCTACTAGGCAGTGAGATTGTAATGTCTACTAGGCAGTGAGATTGTAATGTCTACCAGGTATTGAGATTGTAATGTCTACCAGGTATTGAGATTGTAATGTCTACTAGGCAGTGAGATTGTAATGTCTACTAGGCAGTGAGATTGTAATGTCTACAAGGCAGTGAGATTGTAATGTCTACTAGGCAGTGAGATTGTAATGTCTACTAGGCAGTGAGATTGTAATGTCTACTAGCTATTGAGGTTGTAATGTCTACTAGGTATTAAGATTGTAATGTCTACTAGCTATTGAGGTTGTAATGTCTACTAGCTATTAAGATTGTAATGTCCACTAGGTATTGAGATTGTAATGTTTACTTGGCAGTGAGATTGTAATGTCTACTAGGCAGTGAGATTGTAATGTCCACTAGGTATTGAGATTGTAATGTTTACTTGGCAGTGAGATTGTAATGTCTACTAGGCAGTGAGTTTATAATGTCTACCAGGTATTGAGATTGTAATGTCTACCAGGTATTGAGATTGTAATGTCTACCAGGTATTGAGATTGTAATGTCTACCAGGTATTGAGATTGTAATGTCTACTAGGCAGTGAGGTTGTAATGTCTACTAGCTATTGAGGTTGTAATGTCTACTAGGTATTGAGATTGTAATGTCCACTAGACATTGAGGTTGTAATGTCTGCTAGGTATTGAAGTTGTAATGTCTACTAGGCAGTGAGGTTGTAATGTCTACTAGGCAGTGAGGTTGTAATGTCTACTAGGCAGTGAAATTGTAATGTCTACTAGGCAGTGAGATTGTAATGTCTACTAGGCAGTGAGGTTGTAATGTCTACTAGGCAGTGAGGTTGTAATGTCTGCTAGGTATTGAGGTTGTAATGTCTACTAGGCAGTGAGATTGTAATGTCTACTAGGCACATTACAATCTCACCCTACTAGGTATTGAGATTGTAATGTCTACTAGGTATTGAGGTTGTAATGTCTACTAGCTATTGAGATTGTAATGTCTACTAGCTATTGAGATTGTAATGTCTACTTGGTATTGAGATTGTAATGTCTACTTGGTATTGAGGTTGTAATCTCTACTAGCTATTGAGGTTGTAATGTCTGCTAGGTATTGAGATTGTAATGTCTACTAGCTATTGAGGTTGTAATGTCTACTAGCTATTGAGGTTGTAATGTCTACTAGGCAGTGAGATTGTAATGTTCACTAGGTATTGAGGTTGTAATGTCTACTAGCTATTGAGATTGTAATGTCTACTAGGCAGTGAGATTGT
>NW_013746021.1:0-2404 GCF_000517525.1 Limulus polyphemus
AACACTATACTCAGAACTTGTGGTATCTTGGTACAGTTTCCATGAACACTATACTCAGAGCTTGTAGTATCTTGGTACAGTGTCCATGAATCCCAGACAGTTTTCTTTATAGCACCTGAAAGTTGTCTTATGAAACGCCCGACAGGATTTCTTGATGTTTATTTTGATTGTATATGGATAACTCCAGGTATTTAGTATGTGTAACCTGAGTGATATGTAGTCCAAACGACCAAATTACAGACTCCAAGGTTCAGATATTGCCATCCCTAATTTAAAAGTGTTGACCAGAAGGAGAGATACCGGACAGTAGTAGAGTACCCTCTACATATGCAGCTGCTTTTAACCAATAGCGCAGCTAACTGTCACGATTGTAATGCCATCAAAGTTGAAAATCGAATCGTGTTCAGTAGCATCTCGCTGCTCAAACTTTGGACCTCCGATATGTAGTTCGGTTCGCTAACCACTAGGCCACGCCTCAGTCTTTGTATATGTAATCTCACCCTATGCCTTAAAGACCGGAAGTGGCCTAGTGGTTAGCGTTGCCCGTACTACGAATCTGAGGGTTCATGGTTCGAGGACCGTTATAACAGAAATGCTTTCCGTACTTTGGGAACGTGGGTGCACTATAAGAGTAACGGTCAAATCCCACTATTCGGTCAGACTAGACCAGCCCAAAAAATTGAGGTAGGTGTTATTAAGTACTTTTCTTTAGTCTGTCAGTTCAGAATTATGTAAATAGACAGCCTTTTGTGTAGCTTTGGGCGAAAATACTGAAACACCAATATAATCTAACCCTAAAAAAACATCTTGTGTATGTAAAGACTTAACTGAAATGTTATATTAATCCAGACTTCTTACCAAAAACTTGAAGTGGCTCATCTTTAGGTGTTATACCCTAGCTAAGCTTTGATTTGTTGTATTTCCAAGAGGAAGGGACTATACTTTCATCTACAAGTTATAAATCCCTAACATAAACAGCATGTGTGTTGAATTGAGTAATGTTGAACATAGTGGGCGTGTAACCTTGAATCGCACGAAGGAGGGTGATTGAGAGGAGAGCGCGTGGTTGAATTTGGAGGGGGAATTACAAACAGAAGACTGGTCTAATTAATAGCGAAAAAAAAAACTCCTAGGGTCTTAAACATAATGATAAAAGTTTCGTAGCTGCTGTCATTCTTTAAAGCCTGGAGGCAAGAAAGAGATAGAGAGATAGAGAGAGCACTACTTAACAAGGCCGTGACTGGAATAATAAAAACTTTTTATTCATGTTCCATCTCTCACGTCATGAAGAAGTTATCTGTAAATTATAGTGTGCCCTATCCTGGATGCGGGCTTTTCCTAACCAATATAGGAAATAAGGGACCAGCGCCGGAATTAATGAGGTTTCCAAATCTAAATTAAACAGTTTCACCATTGATTCCGGATATCAACCGGATCTCCATCTTCGGTGAAAATTGTCTCTGTAAATGGCTTTGTAAAAGAATTAAACCAACACGTATTCTCGAGCCCTGTGAAAGTCCAGACAAATAAGGTCATAGGTTACAAATATCAAGGGAAACTTTGTGTCATGTCTTCTATAAGACCAGGTAGATGGAATCCAATCAAACACACCTTGGGTGTGAAAAAAAAGGTGTGGCCAAGAAAGGATTGAACGTGCGACTTGAAGGAATGTCATCAAAATTATCGGTCAAACTAGTAGTTACACTTATAGCATTGATAAGAATTTTACAGCAAATATTCATTCATTAGTTAGCTAGGCCGCGTTTTTTGTTTTACCCAACATCATGCTCCTTGTTGGACCTTAATCCGAATGACAAAAACTAAAAACGAACCACTTTTATTCGTAGGTGTACCTGTAGTAAAAACGTTAAACCGATAGCTCACGTGACTTTTTGCCTAGGCATGCGCAAAAGTTTTCGTCAAATTTGAGCGGTTTTTGTTGAATAACTTTGAACATGTGGCTTATATTTACACCAAATGAGACTCGTAATTGTAGGTTGTAAAGATCCATCAGTGTAACAAAAAAAAATCCATAAAAGTTTAGCATGTTTTTCTATCAAATAATGTTTCCGAAAAAAAAAAAAGGAAGTAACTCAACCAAAATTGTAAATGTTATATGTCGGGTATTTCTTAATGGATTGCCTTGAAATTTGGTATGTGAAGAAAGAGTCCAGTAGAGCAGTGAAAATATGTGGTAGTTTGATTGACCACAGTCCGAGCTACAGAAAGTGGAATATCGCTAAACTATCACTCTTGTTAATATCACACAAGTTGTTTTGGCCGCATGACATACTACAGTGTGTTTTGATGTAATAATGTGAATAATGTTAACTTTACATGCTTTCCATAAAGTATAGATATGAACAATGTTAACTTTACATGCTTTCCATAAAGTATAGATATG
>NW_013746022.1:0-1818 GCF_000517525.1 Limulus polyphemus
CTAAATGGTGTGTCTTCTTATTGATAGTACACAGTATTGTTAAATCTTGAGTCTTCTTAATGACAGTACACAGTATCGTTAAATCTTGTGTCTTCTTATTGACAGTACACAGTATCGTTAAATCTTGTGTCTTCTTATTGACAGTACACAGTATCGTTAAATCTTGTGTCTTCTTATTGACAGTACACAGTATCGTTAAATCTTGCGTCTTTTTATTGATAGTACACAGTATTGTTAAATCATTTGTCTTCTTATTGACAGTACACAGTTTTGTTAAGTCTTGTGTCTTCTTATTGACAGAACACAGTATAGTTAAATCTTGTGTCTTCTTATTGACAGTACGCAGTATCGTTTAATCTTGTGTCTACTTATTGAAAGTACACAGTATCGTTAAATATTGTGTATTCTTATTGACAGTACACAGTATCGTTAAATCTTGCGTCTTTTTATTGATAGTACACATTATCGTTGAATATTGTGTCTTCTTATTGACAGTACACAGTATTGTTAAATCTTATATTTTCTTATTGACAGGACACATTATTGTTAAATCTTGTGTTTTCTTACTGACAGTACACATTATCGTTAAATCTTCTTTGTTCTTATTGATAGTACACAGTATTTGTAAATCTTGTGTCTTCTTATTGACAGTACACAGTATTGCTAAATCGTGTGTCTTCTTATTGACAGAAAAAGTATTGTTAAATCTTGTGTCTTCTTATTTACAGTACGCAGTATCTTTTAATCTTGTGTTTACTAATTGAAAGTACACAGTATCGTTAAATATTGTGTCTTCTTATTGACAGTACACAGTATCGTTAAATCTTGCGTATTTTTATTGATAGTACACTGTATTGTTAAATCTTGTGTCTTCTTATTGACAGTACACAGTTTTGTTAAATCTTGTGTCTTCTTATTGAAAGTACTTAGTATCGTTAATTCTTGAGTCTTCTTATTGAAAGTACACAGTATCGTTAAATCTTGTGGCTTCTTATTGACAGTACACAGTGTCGTTAAATCTTGTGTCTTCTTTTTGACAGTACACAGTATCGTTAAATCTCTTGTTTTCTTACTGACAATACACATTATTGTTAAATCTTGTGTCTTCTTATTGACAGGACACATTATTGTTAAATCTTGTGTTTTCTTACTGACAGTACACATTATCGTTAAATCTTGTGTGTTCTGATGGATAGTACACAGTATTTATAAATCTTGTGTCTTCTTATTGACAGTACACAGTATTGTTAAATCTTGTGTCTTCTAATTGACAGTACACAGTATTGTTAAATCTTGTGTCTTCTTATTGACAGAAAAAGTATTGTTAAATCTTGTGTCTTCTTATTTACAGTACACAGTATTGTTAAATCTTGTGTCTTTTTATTGACAGTACACTGTATTGTTAAATCTTGTGTATTCTTGTTGAGAGTACACAGTATTGTTAAAGCTTGTGTCTTCTTATTGACAGTACACAGTATAGTTAAATCTTGTGTCTTCTTATTTACAGTACACATTATTCTTAAATCTTGCGTTTTCTTACTGACAGTACACATTATCGTTATATCTTAAGTCTTCTTATTGATAGTACACAATATCGTTAAATCGTGTGTCTTCTTATTGACAGTACACAGTATCGTTAAATCTTGTGACTTCCTATTGACAGTACACAATATCGTTAAATCTTGTGTCTTCTTATTGTAAGTACACAGTTTTGCTAAATCGTCTGTCTTCTTATTGATAGTACACAGTATTGTTAAATCTTGTGTCTTCTTATTTACAGTACACAGTATTGTTTTATCTTGTGTCTTCTTATTGAAA
>NW_013746023.1:0-3041 GCF_000517525.1 Limulus polyphemus
TACTTCCATATTCATATTCAATTTCATAAATTCCAAATTTATCCATTGATTGTACATCATCTTTACTATTGCCTAAAATTAGTTTTATCTTATTGATCTGTTTAAATATAGAGTAAAACATTTGTTGTTTTCAAACAAATTTTAAAAATAAACGAGTAGTTAAATCTAGAATATATTATAACATTAAACATTCCTTGATCAATTATTGCCACATTAGTGAATTTATTAACTGCTCTATCTAAAATACTTGGGTTAAATCCTCTTTCAACTGCTATATATTTTATCAGTAACAACTCATTTTCTAAATCATCTTGTTTTATACATATCCTCAAAATTTTGTGAATATAAGTGTAAAATGAAGACACTTTTTGTGTTTCTGTATGACGTGATTCCTGGTGTGGTGGCATAAGAACAGAAAAAGGTTTCCTAAAAATAGATGTTTCTAAAACTCCCTTTTCGTTCCTTTTTACCAATACATCTACAAAAAGGCAAACAATTATTTTTCTCAATTTCATAGTAAATTTTATAGAAGATTCTATACTATTCAAATAGTTTGCAAATTCTGTTAATGCCTCAATACCATATTTTCACAACAAGACTGTGTCGTCTACATACCTTATCCAAATCTCTGGTTTACATTTTGCCCCATTTATGGTTTTTATTTCAAATGCGTTCATATTTAAATCACATAACATGCAATACCTAAAGGTATTACAGCAACTAATACTCGAGAATCGCTGGAAATAATGAAACTTGAAAATAATTACAAATTATTAAATAGAGATGAAGGTCCAGCGAATATCTATCTAAGAATGTGTTCTGATATTTATGCACAAATGCCAAATTACAGATATTTAAGAACATATAAAATGTGAAATTTATATCTTGCAACTTCACTTCCGAAGATCACGTGTGACACGTCGAAACATGTAGTCATTATTTTGAAATTATTTTAATCGTGTATTGATTTTATCGTTGTATATTTTTTATTTTAACATTATATACAAATGACGATATATATACATATATACGTGTTATAATTGTTGGCGACAAATCCTACAATTATGATATTTAAATATACTGTTGCGTCAGCGAGTCACATGACCACTGTGACACCACGGTTCTAGAACTATCTTGTTTCTTCATGAATGCTCTAGTGTTTGCTAGATGGGATAGGCGGGTATATATAAGAGGGAACAACGTGACGCGGGAATGTAATGTGTGCGTAGATAGTGAGTAATTGAACTGCAGTCACAGAGCACGAGAGACGTTACAGCGTTTGTTTAGCGCGATTGTTGAAGTTGAGTGTATCAGTAAAGTTATATTCGGAAAGAATAAACTAGTTTTATTAAGAAAGGACTTGTGTCGCTTAAGTTTCGTCGGAACGAAGTTACGGAAAGTTAATTAACAAACGGAGACGTAACAATACATATTTGCCTGCTAAAATCGAGGAGTTTTAAGAATTCAAGCTTAATTATATGGAGAGAGGCGATCATTATAATTCCTTTGATTTTAAATTATATTTAAGAAATAATGAAATATTTTGAAAGATGTACTATTTTTTGTTAAAAAAGCACTAAAATGTAAAGAGGAATAATCGCATTTTATATAATCCATTTGTATATGCTAATCCAGTGTCTTTGAAACCACGTTCCTAATGAATTAGAGTTAAGATCCTAAGCAAAATGAGGGCTATGATATTACGAAAGGAAGCCTTCCAATCCAGAAAAACTATTGCAATGACTGATTTTGTTATTCAGCCTTACCTAAGCTGATGAAACACAAAAGCAATTTTTCTGTTGAATTCAATTTGAGAATCATCGTTTATGGATGTTGTTTGAACATAACATAACGTTTAGGAACAACATAGGACCTATTGGTCCCTCCCGACTGTTCCATCTTCTAAACTAAACCAAAGCTATCAATAAATAAGTTTTTAAAAATCTTAAAGCCAGATCTTATCATTCATATACTTATCAAGCTTTCTCTTAAATTCACTTAAATTTACTACTTCCACAACCTCCGAGAACAACCCAGTCCAAAGGCCAACCATATTGTTAGAAAAATATAATTGTCTTAGCTGAAGATGACTCCTACCCTGCCAAAATTCATATTTAAGTCTTAATATTCTCACTGTTAAGTATGAAAAAAAAATGACGTATCCACACTGTCAATCCCCTTTACAATATTAAACATCTCAGTCAGATCAACCCTAACTCCTCTTTTTTTTTTCAAGAGAAAACAATTTCAGAGATTTCAACCTCTCCTTGTATGAAAACTCCTCCATCCCAGGCATCATTCTAGTAAACCTTCTCTGAACTCTTTCCAACAATTCAGTGTCTTTCTCAAGGTAAGGAGCCCAAGACTGAATACAGTATTCCAAATGTAGCCTAACCAGTGGCCTATACAATAAAATTATAGCCTATTTAGACTTGTATTCAATATTTCTGTACATAAACCTAAAATCCTATTTGCCCTACCACTAGCAATAGCACACCTTTTGGATGACTTAGGTGACTGATCAACTATTACATTAAGATTCCTTTCTTTCATGACACTGTTGAGGTTATTCCCATCGAAATTACATTTATAATTCAAAATATGATAACCCACATTTATTATAATTAAAACCCATTTGCCATATATTTTCCTAACTTATTAAATGATCTATATCCTTTTTACTTTTTTTAGCAACACATAATTTAAGTAATTTATTGACTTCATCTATCGAAAAACTCTAGAACATCTGTACGGAAGAATTCGATGGATGTGGTCTTTTTTTTTTTACAAACTATTTGTAGCATTGTGCCAGTCGAAGGCTCCAATAACGAAGTCGAAAACTTAAGAAATATAAAAAAATATCTAATTTTCCCGCGGAGTAATGTCGTACAGTTTTAATTGTTATAAGCTTTATTTGTTCTTAAAAGTGGGATAATGGTTTTCATCATATTGTTACGTCTCCGTTTGTTAATTGATTTTTCGTAAATTCGTTCTGACGAAACTTTAGCGACACGAGTCCTTTCTTAAATAAAACTGGTTTA
>NW_013746024.1:0-1701 GCF_000517525.1 Limulus polyphemus
ATGTGTATGTACCTGTTTAATCATGTGTTTATCAACTCCAATGTACAAGTTGAGTTTCTCGTATCATTAACTGAAGTGTTTAAAATGCTACTTGCTACTTTGTAATCAAGAAGCTACAAGCTAGAGCAGGCAAGAACAGATAGGTGGCCAGGTGGTTAGGGTGCTCGACTCGCAATCTGCGGGTCGCGGGTTCGAATCCCGTCAATGAACATACCATTCCAGCCGTGGGGACGTTATCTTTGTTGGTAAAGAGTAGCCCAAGAGTTAGCGTTGGGTTGTGTTGACTTGATGCCTTCCTTGTAGTCTATAACTTCAAAATGTACCCCGGTGGGACAGCGGGAACTTTATGGACTTACAACGCTAAAATCCGGGGTTCGATTTTCTGCGGGTGGATGCAGCAGATAGCTCGATATGACTTTGTTCTAAAACAAAGAAATAAATAGCCAACACTTCAAAATTGTGAACATCTCCACGAGTTACTTCGCGCGAAATTCAACAAACAAACGAACTTCCTGATTCAGAACTATAATCCAGTAAATTTTTCTACATTAAGATTCTGATGAAGGAGATCGTCAGATTTCCTTTCTAGTCTACAATCTCTACTGCCTGCAATGGGTAAGTCGGTGCTGGATAAAATTATTGCAATCAAATTGATGTGTTTGGACCTGTGATTATTATCGGGCTGTATTTGAGAATTGTAACAACGTTTGTTGTTGAAAAATGTGAATAAATAAATTGATAGTCCTCTCAACTCAACAACTGGGAGGAGCATCATGAAGTGATAATAACAATGAAAACCTTATCATAACGCATATCTTCGGGAACGTGCAATTTTAGCGCCAGCAATTTAAAACATTGTACAGACTCTTCGTTAGCTCATTGCTCACGTGCACCAGTGTTGTATGTTCATGCATTTTAATCCGGAACTTTGAATCTTTATAAAAGAGGGAAATAATCAGATATTATATTTTTCATTTAACAAAGTTATCGACACACCACACGCACTCGACATCATTTCACTCGCAATATTTAAGTATTAATAAGTTCGCTGTATTGATTCAGATAGAATCCTGTTTTATCCTCCATTGTACCTTGTCCAATGAACAAACAACGGTCCAATATTTCCACATACGTCACAAATTTAGAATTCATGAATTCCATTGGACACACGTGCCGTGTCCTTCTGATTGCAATATTTCTGTGGAACCATGTTGATAGATAGTCGGATTTTTTTTTCTCTTCTGTTAGTTGCTGGAACTGGGTGTTTGTTCTTTGCCTGGCGAAAGAGAAAATGGATTTATGCAAATTTCCAAATGGTCGAGATAAGTAACTGATAAATAAACGCTAAAAAGATTTCCATTATTTGAGTGATTGATATTGCTCGTTTCTGTAAGTTGTTTCGTCCTTTTACCCTCCAGGACAACTTATTAGTCTAGATTCTGTAAGTTGTTTCGTCCTTTTACCCTCCAGGACAACTTATTAGTCTAGATTCTGTAAGTTGTTTCGTCCTTTTACCCTTCAGGACAACTTATTAGTCTAGATTCTGTAAGTTGTTTCGTCCTTTTACCCTGCAGGACAACTTATTAGTCTAGATTCTGTAAGTTGTTTCGTCCTTTTACCCTTCAGGACAACTTATTAGTCTAGATTCTGTAAGTTGTTTCGTCCTTTTACCCTCCAGGACAACTTATTAGTCTAGATTCT
>NW_013746025.1:0-4032 GCF_000517525.1 Limulus polyphemus
TAACACATTTCTTTTTGCTTTGTTAACCGTCTTCATCTCTATTATTAGGCTTTATTTTTCCTCATCAATCCTTCGCCAGTGTTACTATTATGATTCGTGAAGTAAAACATTTGGATATAATAAAAAACGCCAAACATTACTTGCTTTACATTGGTCATAAACAAGCGATGATATCGGTTCGAAATGTTGAACAAATGTTGTCAAACATTGGTTAATGAAATTTTAAACAATTTTCTCTGACTTTTCTGATTGCTTTACCAATTCAATTTAACTTTTTTTTGTTGAACTTAGCTCTAGAATTCAACAATTCTTAACAAAAAGCTCTGAAAATGTGTTTTGGTCTTTTTATTGATATAACTCGGTCATTATATACTTAATCATAAAACACCAAATATTGTAATTATGATAAATAAAGACAAAATAGTATTAACTAGAGTACTGTGTAAACTTTCAACTGTCTCTCGTCTCAGGCCCGGCATGGCCAGTTGGTTAGGGCACTCGACTCGCAATCTGAGGTTTGCGGGTTCGAATCCCCATCCCACCAAACATGCTTGCCCTTTCAGCCGTTGGGGCGTTATAAAGTGACGATCAATCCAAGTATTCGCTGGTAAAAGAATAGCACATAAGGTTGGCGGTGGGTAGTGATGACTAGCTGCCTTCCCTCTAGTCTTACACTGCTAAATTCAAAACAAACAAACAAACTCTCGTCTATATCCCAAAATAGAAAAACAATACATTTAAGTCACTTTCAACCGGCTTAGTTTTTAGTGTATTTTCGTTGTAAGTATATCGGTTTATGAGACCTCCAGAAGGAAAAAATAAAATTAAACTCTGAATTAAAACCATGTTTATTAAATCATTACTTTTCTTCTGGGTGAGAAGCAAGAAACACAACAATAAAACATATTTAAGTGAATTCTTTTTATCAGTAATAATATTTCACAAACGTTAATCAATAAAAAATAATAATAATTCTTATTTAACAAAGTAGCTTAGTAATTTCAACCACTTTATTAAGACAAATCTCGTTATAAAGTGTAGTTTTGAAAGATTGGCTAATAAAAAATCTTAACGCTTGTTCTCTTCCTCCTTGTTTCACTGCTGAATATAAACTGTTTTAGCTACGAAGCTTGGCTTTCAATTAAAGCTCAACAATAACTTTCTATGGGGTTTTATATCCGTTTTACTTCAACATATAGTAACGTAAATTCATTTAGGTATGTGATTAATGTTATGATATTATTTGGTATTCATTAATCGATATTATACAGTAGATCAACTGTTTAATGATTGTATATATATTAAAGATTTATTTTCTTTTTCACCAGAGACGAAGTTGAAAAGAGAATCTATGACGTAGAAGTCTAATACATTCTTTGATTGGCCGTACCCTCTGCTGTGGACTGCAGTTTCACCTATTCAATGCTCATCAGCACAGCTTGGGTCAGCAAACCATAGGAATACTATTAGGCCTCTGATAATGGTAAAGTATATATAGTATTTATTTTCAGTCTGTTTTACTTCACCATATAGTAACGTAAATTAATTTAGGTCTAGCAAAATATGCTTTGTTTCCTATTACATGCTGAAAAAAATAGGGTAGATAGGTAGGCATTTCTTTTTTTTTAATTTTTTACGTCCTCGAAAATAGGGTAGGTAGGCATATTATTTGGATGATTGGATTTTGTCACTGTATCCTTTGGTGTAAAGGGAAGAAACATCCATCGTGCAAAATATTCCACATGATGAAGGACTACAAACTCTAAAGTCCGTATTAGACCTTTCTAAACAATCAGAATCTCAAACAGTAAATTTCTTTGGGTATTTCAAAGTTTCTTCTATGAACTTACAGGTTTGACAACGAGCTTTATTACGTGGACGACCCACATTTGTGTGAGCAAGGATATCTTTTATAGTTCTGCTTTTTCGGGAGGAGACAACAGGAACTTTAGAAAATATCTGTTTAAGATGATCGTTGAGTTAAAGGAGATGAAAATGTTTTTTTTCAGAATTCGTGAAACGTTTCTGAGCTTAAACTGATAGGTAATAATAATAAGAGGAATTATATTTGAAAGTTTAATATTGCTTTGATTTAAGATGTTTTTCCGCTGAGTGTGGTTAGCCTTTTCAATTTATCTATCGATTTCGGTATCTTTATATCTTCTTTGTAACATGTTTTGTTTTAGATATCCTTGGTGTGCTTCCTGTAGTCTGTTTCATCTGAACATATTTTGTTTGTTCTAAGAGCTTAACTGTAGGTAATGTTTCGTTTAGAATGAGAAGGGTGACAGCTTTGATAGTGAAAGTATTGTGGTCTGTCTGTAGGTTTTTGTATAAGTCAGTGTGTAAAAATCCGTCTTTTAGAAAAACAGTGACGTCAAGAAAGTTAATCTGAGTAGGTGAGTAATCACAGGTAAACTTGATTGTTTTGTGAAAGGAGTTTACATCTGAGATTATATTTAAGTGATTTAAGACCGGCTGTCCAAATGAAAAATAAGTTGTCTATGTAACGTTTCCATGTATGAGGTTTAACAAGGATTAGTTGTAAAAACTGATTTTCAGTATGAACCATAAAAATCTTGGCATAATTGGGAGCCATTTTGGTACCAATTGCAGTACTGTGAACCTGAATGTAATGTTCGTTATTGAATTTAAAGTTGTAGAGAGTTAAAATCAGGCTGGCAAGATCAGAAGATAAATGGTGGTTTTTGTTTCACAACTGTTGTATTTTTATACTGTATTGATCTTAAATAAATAGTAAGTTTTAGGAAATTCAGTGTTCAAATTACATGAAAAAGTAAGCAAATAATTGAAATTATTTTCCGACAGAGATGAAACCAATGAACGGAGATCACTGATTCCAAAATCTAGATTAATTCCGAAAGGTTGAACAGTGTTTAGATTAGTAATTCAACAAGCTCCTTTTATTTCTCTATCTGCTTTAGTTTTGATCCTGTTTCAATGCAGATGGGAATGACAGGGTTGATTAAAGTGTTGAGCAACAGGGAGATCTTTTTCGGTGTTAATTAATAGAAAATTTCTGGTTGTTGAAACATTCTCTTAGAGTTGTTTGTGTATGTCCTACATATTGGTGATAGTTCATACCTGCTTTTGTTATAAACTGATTAGCAGAAAAGGTATTAGGGCTATTTTACTTTAGAAAAACATACATTCTCGCCATCGGTTACGTTGTACCTGAAATGAAACGCTTAGACTAATCATTTCCTGGAAAACCGAATGACCTTCATGACGACATTAAACTCCCTTTATATATATCACTCATTCTATTACACCACCATTCCCAGTTTCCCCTGAAGAAGAAGTGTTCACCTTTCGAAAGCACTTGGGTTATAAGGTTTTTCGTCATTTCTATCAAGACTTCTTGAACATACGTGTTTTTCTGACATCACAAAAAAGTAGGAGAATAAGCCGATTTTGATCTATACACAACATTAGGGCAGGAGTGCAAATAAGTGCAGAAGCAAATGTGTACGTTTTCCGTACCCAACGTTGCCCAAAAGTCTTGAATCTCCCTAAAGTCTAGTTACGATTAGAATAATAATATAATTTTTTAGAGCTCAGTACGCGGTCTTTCTTAAGACCAAAATGCACACACCATCTGATTGGTTTTCAAATAGTCCTCATTCTTAGATAATGTTCAGATTTCTGTGTTTCAGTTCTTCCTCCCTCGTGTAGTTTTGAGCGAAATTCCATAAAAACAAACAAATATAGATATATCTGCGCTAGCCGTCTCTAATTTAGCAGTGTAATTCTAGAGGGAAGGCAGCTAATTATCACCACACACCGCCAACTCTTGGGCTACTCTTTTACCAACGAGTTGAAACTGAAAATAGCGACAAAAAAAAAACGTAAAGTGTTTAACATGGTAAAGTGAAACATATCTAAATGCAAAGAATGCTAGATAGCACTTCAACTTTCTGAAAGCCTTTGTATTATTGAGTTTCTATTCTGATGCTGTACTGTGATATGTAGTACAGTTGTGTGTATATAGGCCTATTTACCGGTTGTTTT
>NW_013746026.1:0-2323 GCF_000517525.1 Limulus polyphemus
TTGGGATTTCTGTATTTTTTCTTTGGTGATATGTTTTCAATTATGTATCTGAGACTTTGGAACCTTGTGTGTAATCTGTGTGTCAACACTCAACCCTTTCCTCTTTGGTTGCATGTTTGTTGCAGTTGGAGCCACAACGTGCCCCTATTCCTTTCCCATCTTGGTCTTTATCTACTCATCCCTGTCTCCTTCCAGAGGTTTCTCATCTCATCGTTTTATTCAATGTTGATGGCCATGTTGCCAACAGTACTGGATACTAACTTGAGGGTTCCAGTTCAGTGGGAGCTTAACTATATTATATTGTTACCATTTAGCGATCTTTCACTACAGTTCCATGGGTTCTTTGGGTTTTATCAGAGGGACTTGTCCTACTATTTCTTTCCCCATCTCTTTTGTCCCTGGTATCCTTTTCCTTCTCCATGACTTGGGATCTTGCTACCAGCCTGTATCTGTCTGAGGAGGTACAAAATTTTCTGTCTCTACAGGCCATTGCACCTGTACATCATCTTTCTCCAGGCTGTTTGTTGTCTTTGCACCAAACCAGAGACTGGCAGCCTTCACTAGGTTTGTCCCGCCTCATTGTCATTTTCAATCTTTGTCTTTTACCTTGGGTACAGTTTGGGACAGTGAAACTTATGAAGCAATTCAATTACAAGGATAAACCTACAAGCGATCTTGTGGAACACCCCATCGCTGCAGTGTACATCGCATGGCCATGGAATTATAATATGGAAGTATACATAGCTTGACAGTGTGGATTTGAACAGTTACAGAATACCTGGTCAGGCACCACTTGCCACAGAGTATGACCCAAACAATGAGCATTAATAAAAGGGAAAAGGGCCCCTGAAAAGTAAAAATAAGAAAAAAATAACTTACCCAGTAAAGGTCTCACTGAATTCTGATATTCTAGAATGGCTACAGGTGGAAGACAATAACCCAAAGAGGAAGAAAACCATGATCTGATGTAAATAGTGAGAGATGAATATATCATGGGTAATACACATGCCCGATTGAAGAAGTACCTCCAAAGGATGATGAAGATTAAATGCCAATGAAAAGATAAGGTGTCAAATAGGGTTAGAAGACACTCGGAACAAAATACAGGAGGAAGATGATAAAGAGGAAGAAGTCAATTGAATGAAGAGCTGAACCCAGAGCAAGAAGATGAGGAACCTGGATGTAGCAAAAGCCTCAATGTGAGGATTACCCCACTAAAGCCAAAACCACTGAAAAACAAAAGAATCGAGAGACCACTCCACATGATAAATGTTGTCTGGATAGGAATCTGATCTACAACAAGGGCGAAAGCACCGGAACATGACATGCAATGATAGGAATATCAAGCGAGTGGGCCAAAGAAAAAAGATCCAACATATGAATATAAGGAATGGAGAATAGGAGTTGACCTAGTGATTGAGATAAGCAACCATTGAAGAAAGGTCATGATGGATCATTACCAGACAATTTCTGACCAAAACACAACCTACAGTGAGAAGCTCTAGGACACTGATAGGATAATACCTCTCAGCCACAGACCAAAAACCCTGAATCTACCAGTTGATCAACCCACACCCTCCATCCTAGAAGGGATGCATCAATGAAATGTGGAAAACTGTATGAGGAGGAGAAAACAGGACACCTGCAACGTGCGAGTAATATCTAACCACGAATGCTACTCGACAACAATGTAGGAGGAAGGGTAATAAGAGCCGACAAAGGATCCCTGCAAAATTCCACTGCTCGTGAAAAGCCCATGAAAGAGCCTGCATATGAGCCTAATGGGATAAGGGCTACCATGGAAGATCACATTGCCAAAAGTGATAGAACTTCACAAGCTGTAATCAAACTGAAAATCCATCGCATAGGAGAAGGGCAGACCTGACAGAGATGCATTTAGGAAAAGAAAAACACCCAAATGGACAAGATACTGGATAGGTCGAAGAAAGGACTTCTTCAGTTTGATTAACAGCCCATTAGAGCCACTTCCAGGAGTAGCTGATAAGGGTAACAGGCAGACTTGTTCGGAACAAGTGGACAGTACCCAGTTGACCAAAATAAGAAAGAGGAAAGTGCAACCCAAGAGCATATATATGTGATGAACAAATGCTCTGTACACACGACAAAACAAACAGGGCTAAAACAAGTTTGAAGGACAGTGCACCAAATAGAGAAACCACCTCGTGGAGAATAAACCGAAGAGAGGGTCACAAGTGATGAAATATCAGGATATGCAAATAAGCATTCATGGCATTCCTCCATGTCATTCCTGGAGAAAAAAAACCACCAAAGGGTGAGAAATGACACCCATGGACTACATGGG
>NW_013746027.1:0-1696 GCF_000517525.1 Limulus polyphemus
CAGAAACATGAAACTGCTTGAAAATCTCAAAGTTCTCCATACAAAATTATGTGATCAAGGTTTTAGACACAATATGACCATCTTGTAGAGAAAGTCTAAAATGCTTTGAATTAAGCGTCTTTTTTTTTTGTTTATTTCAGACCCGACTGCTGGTATGTGCCTACCAGGCTCAGTTAACTTCTTCTTCGGGTCCATAATATGGGAGTCACTTAGAAGTTGGTCATTGTTGTTTATAAATGTGACTTTTTTTTATTATTGATATTTACTCAGTTTTTCTTGTTTGTATGTTTCTAAGAAATATTTACGTGGAACTGTTCGAGACATCGGTATCTCCGTTGTAACAAAGGGTGGGGTTGTACTTGGCAAGTGCCAGATAGCGGGTGCAACAAGTTGTGCAATAGTATTGTTATGTAGTTTGGTCAGTATTGTTGTTCTCAACTTGGAAAAAAGATATTATTATGGTAGCAACAAGATTTAAACCCTAAAACTTCTTATTGTATGTGACTGTTGTTTAAAAGTGTTAAGTTTTGCTTTGATCTTCAGATTAATGCATTTAAAAATAGAGTAAGGTTGGTCTGTCGAGAAATGTCGAGCCTTTTTTTCTGTGTTTCTTCTGTTGAGAAGGTACTTAGCATACAGTAACACAGCAGACTTTGTTGACAGGATTGTTTTTGTATTGGTATATTTGCTTTAGAGTCTAAGCCAAAGATTGCTGTAACAATTTACATCTGCCTTTTTTTTTTTTTTCATCTTAAAATTAATTTTCTGATAAAAACAGGTTTCATGAAGATTTTTTTTTTTAATTTTTACTGTATGTTTTAATAAGAAAGGTTGTTGCTTTGACAACTTGATCTTGGTCAACAGCAAAACTACAAAGAACTAACACGTTGATTTAATTTTTCACTTACTTCTCAGTTAGACCAAAGTTTATTTTAATTCGTGAAATATATTTTTTTTGTGTTATTTCTAAAGTATAAGTTGTAAATTAGGTTGTAAGTGAACTGTTAATACAAAGTGTAAAGAAGAAATTAAAGACTGTCGTTGCTCAGTGATGCGGCATTAAATCAAGAAATAGCATATATGGTGTGCGTTTTCTCAGTATGAATTTATGATAAAGCTATGAATTTTTTTTATGTTCTTGGAAAATACAATTAGTTTTGAACTTACTTTTTTAGGCATAAGATTGTATCAAAATGCAAGTAAGTAATTTACTGTTATTCAGATGTTAGAACAGTTTGGAGAGAAGTGGTATGGACAAATTCTGCTGGTTAAAAACTGGCTTCAGTTTAGTAAGCACCAATAGTTTCTCAGACGTCTAATTGCTCTTTGTTTTTACCGATTGTTACGAAGCTGTTGGTATTGTCTGAGCGTGCCGTATGATGCTCGACAACCTGTCACATTTACCAGAAGAATGTTCTATTATGTGAGTAGATGACTTCGTAATGGTTGAGTACAAGTATCCATTAGAACAGTTGATACACACAAATTTATAAAGGATAAATGACTGCATGCTTGTAGAGATGATACTTTTATAATGAAGTTTTTTTGCAGTCGGTGTACACAAGTTTATAAATGATAAATGACTGCATGCTTGTAGAGATGATACTTTTATAATGAAGTTTTTTTTGCAGTCGGTGTACACAAGTTTATAAATGATAAATGACTGCATGCTTGTAGAGATGATACTTTTATAATG
>NW_013746028.1:0-1701 GCF_000517525.1 Limulus polyphemus
TAAAAATTAGATTTTCAAAAATTTTTTAAAGTTCCATAGCAACGTGATTGTATGTTTTTTCGAACACGATTGTCTTTAAAGCAGTGAAGAAATGTGGTTTTAATCTAAACGAAAGGCAAAATTTCCGAGAAATAAAAAGAGTTCGAAATAAGAAGAAAAAATATATATTACTAAGATATAAGAGCGAACTAGTCACGTAGTTCCGAAGCACGCGGTGTTAATATATAAATATCCCTAGGCGCCAAAAGAATCACGTTTTTCCATCTAGGAGACGACCAATAGAAAACAGGATGTAGCACGTCACACTGCGTTGCTAACCGCAGGTTAACCTCATCAGTTCATCTCATTATCGAAGATTGTCTACTACATAATTCAGTGTACCCTGTCACCAAAACTACAACAATCTTTACCAGATGTAGGGGGACATGGCGTGTTTATGTGCTTTCCCTAACAGAAGCCTTTTTTATTTGATTTTTAACCTATTAACAATTCTTATTGGAAGCCGAAATTACGTTTTTTATTTTTATCACACAAAACAAATACGAGCGTAGTTCATTGTTTTATTTAATTACATTAAATATTTATAAAAGTGTATGACCTACATAAAACACAGTTTACACGCACAGATATCTTCATTAGGTTTGTTTTAATAAATGTAATGAAACATTTATCTAGAAAATTGGTTCAACATTTTACCGATAGAAGGCCGGACTTTACTATTAACATTTATTTATAAGTAACAACAATTTTAAAGTGTGAAGACGGAATACTATATCGGTGTCGTCAGATGGCGCCACTTACAGGATGCATAAAAGGTGGCGCCAGATGGAGCCAATTGGACGATGCCTATCTAAAGTATTGGTTTCTTCATGTGCACTATGGATCAGAGGGAAGACAATCAGTCAGCCCCACCCCCAGTCAGATACGATATCCATTAGGCCGCGATAGGGCCTCTAAGGTGTTATACAAAAGAGATTACCCATAATTCTTCCGACATAATGTCGACGTACTATCAAAAATAGTCATAATCCACACACCAGTTCTTTTAAACAAAAAGGTTGCAAAATTAAACATATGTTGAAATTCTATGAACTTGAGAGTATTAATAAAAAGAAATATGCAATGATATTTCAAAAACATTATACCTGCCATATCCAGTGCCGACGAGGTCTCATCAAGCCGGTTGGGACACGACAATCACAATAGTAGCTGAGAAGCTATTTACATATCAAACTGTACGAACGACAACTGTGAGGTGTAATATTCGTCATTCTTTCATATTAAGGGTCATTTAGAAATCAGGATTAATAACACAATATTATTTATTTATGTTAACCCTAATTACTTATTATTGTTAGACTTGTTGTTCCGGGAGATAACAGGGAAGCTTTACGTTACTAATTCTAAGAACTTAAAAGTGAAAGTCGAGTAAGAATGTAAAAAAAAGAAAACGTGTGTTAAGGAACGTATCCGGTGCAACACGTCACACGCCTGCACTGTCAAGCTAGTATATTCACACACAAATACTCAGAGTATTTTGGCACTTGTGTATAAAGTAAAAATCATAAGTAATATTCAACGTTAAATTGGTACAAAATTAAAAACATTTTATTTAGGCCTATCTATGGCCTTCAAAAAGTTGACGACTCTACATGTTTCGACGTTACTCCTGAGGATGACGTTGTAACGTCGAAATATGTA
>NW_013746029.1:0-1698 GCF_000517525.1 Limulus polyphemus
CAGCTGGAGCTACTTACAAAGACAGTGTTGGTAAGAAACAAGAAAAGAGTGACTGTCACCATGGATGCTGCTGCCAGAAGAAACAGAATCAAGAAAACATGGCAGATTCACCACAAGAAGGAAGTGTCATTTCCATGTTTGATCAGTGTACGACTAATGATCAGCTGAAGTTAACAAATGGATCAACAGTATTAGTTGTCATATATTGTTACAGATATTGAGAGGTGTCAACAAATTATAATATGCCAATATGTGAAGGCTATGTCCTACAAGACACTGGGTGCAGCAGTGAGAACCAGTCTAGTATCTGATGACAGGCAAGGTACACCTGTGTGTATTAATTGATGGGACAGTGAGAAAGTTTTCTATGGCAAAAATAAAGGTGGATACTCCATACTATGTAGGAGATCTTGAGGCCATGTGTATGAAGGCACCAATATATGACTTGTTGATTGGAAACATACCAGGCAGTAGAAAATTTGGAGGACTGTGGCATCTGCAGTCACCACTAGAGCTAAAGAGAAGAAGATAAAGCAAGACATCAAGCTCTCACAAGTACCAAGAAGTGACATCCCGAATGTGGGTTTATGGGAATAGAAGAAAACTCAAAGAATGACTCTTCTCTGCAGAAACTTGGTGACAATGCTTGGGAGAAAGTCAAGCACAATACAAAATGGAAGGAGACTTACAAAACAGAGGACCAGAAAGGAGTATTGAACTGGACCTATCAAAGCAGTTTTGCTTGTGAAGCTAGACACATCAAAGGCAGTAAGAAGTACTTATATAACAAGAAAGTCAAGGATCGGCATTTTGAGGCCAGATAGAAGGTCATAGTTCCAATACGGTACTTACCACTTCTCACAGGATTAGCTATTCTTCTTCAGTGCTACCCTCTATATGCAAACATTTCATAACACATGCCACAAGCATTGCACACCTTTCTCTGTTGGAAATATCATGTTCCAACATATCTCTCATGAAAATCATCATGCATCATCTTTTAACAAATGGTAGCGAGACATGCTCACGTGACGCATGTGACTCCCTCTACACTCCTCTACTGAATCTTCACTTCTCGTTTGGCAGCGTTTGAGTTCAGAAGTTGTTTTTTGTGGCTAGTGCTACCGTGTGATGATGGAACTTTTTTTTTCCCGCCAAAAGTGATTTCTTTGTGAACTTTTAATTTCTTTTCTACTATAACCCAGCTCAATTCGTCACTATCTATTTTGGCAAATCTTGATCACTTGTGAGTACTGTTTTGCATTATGTATTCCAAAGTTTGCATTACCACTTCGGGAGTCACACCAAAAACTAATATGGTTTCTCTGGCCTCAGGTTGTTACTCTGGCAACCCAACGGTAGATCTTTCTGTTTTTATATGTTGAAAGCAGTGTCCTCATTTATTTATTTATTTTAGGATTTTGAGATTTCGATGTAGAAAGTGCAGTATTAGCAACATCAGAATCTTCTGAGCTTGAAACCATTAAGTCATCACGACTAGCTATTTCATTTAATGGAGAGATGATACACTTTTTTTTTAAACTTAGTTTGCTTGTGACAGTTGAAGATATAATTGGAGGAGTTTCATACTGCATAATATTAATTCTTATAATAAAATACAACCATTGCACACCCTGCCGACTAGCAATTACAAAAAATATAAATTTTTCACTAAGTAAATTCATATATATAAATTCA
>NW_013746030.1:0-1695 GCF_000517525.1 Limulus polyphemus
CCCATGACCTTCGCAAGAGTTATTTTCAATAGGTTTGAATAAAATATTCATAGCCATTTTTTTCCTATGAGCTTGTGAAACAAGAATAATTTGAGTAATAATAATAATAATAGTATTAAGAACAAATGGATGAATTTGAAACTTTGTCTAACATTAAGAAAATCAACTTTTGCTATTATCAATATTTTAGCTCTCTTAGATATTGAGATAGAAGGTCTTGAATGTTGTTTCAAGAAAAGTCTACTTTTAAGATGATTTTTGCTCATATGTTCTATTAGAATTTTTGAGAAATTCCTGGACGATCCTTATTATGAACCACTATAGTGGTTCATGATACCTTAGATTTATCAAAAAGTGATATCTCACTGTCATATATGTAGTTAGCTCTTAGAATCTAAATGTATACACGCATTATCAGTCTCTGTCTTCATTTATATTCGGTTTATTCTTACGAAAGACGATATTATGAACTATGTTGATACAAGGGCGAGTATTAACATTGTATTATGACCATCACCTCCGAAGGGAGGGCGAGAGTATTGCAATCGAGTCCGTGTGTGTGTGTGTGTCTGTTTGTATGTCTGTGTTTCCGCGCATATCTCGAAAACTAATAATCCGATGTACAAGAAAATTTTACACAAGATGGGAAATCGTTATGGGACAATGCTCCCCAACATTGGTCCGGATCTAAAACCAGATCCGGATTCTGCATCTCTTTGAAGCATTTTTGATGGTGGGGAGATAAGGCATTTTCGTAATTTTGGGTTAATAACTCTGTAAAGTGTGATCGGATTTGTACCAAATTTCATGGGCACATTAAGATTGAGACTCCTCATCACACTACAAAAAATGGTTCATTGTTCATTCCGGATCTGAGAAGAATTTTATGAGTATTCGAAGGTGAAATTTGACGTTATCCAATATAAACGCATGCAATCTCGAAAAGAATTGGAGGAGCGAGGGTATGCAATCTCTCTGGTTGCTCTTGTCATTAATATATTAATTCTTTATCTATCATAAAATCTAACTGTACTGAAAGTCTAAAACTTTAATTTTATTTAAGAACGTTTTGCAGTTAAGCCTAATATTTTGTTTTGTTTACTTTAAGCATGTTTAATCAACAAATTCAAGAAGGTAAATCCCACAATGATGCGGCTATAGAATGCATAGATTATTGGGAACAGATGAATGATACATATGGACACAAGGATTTAATGATAATAACAAAATTTTCATTCTTTCATTATGATAAACAAAAATAACACAGTAACTAAACAAAAGGTGCCCCAGTGGAACAGTGATAAGTTACGGACTTACATTCGTAAACTATGGGGTTTGATTCCCCATGGTAGACACAACAGATAGTTTTAAAACAACCAGCCAACTAAACAAAACAGAAACACGTGAAAAGCTCTTCTAAGTATTTAAGTATTTTTAACAAATTTATTGTGCCGAAACTTTCCCGTAGGCTATGCCTGAGTCAGTGTTTTCAGTAGATCATCCCAGATAAATTGTTGCTTACTATTGCCCGATTCTATATCAGTAATGATAATCTTGATTTGCCAGCAGCTTACACGTATTTTGACTTTTGTTTTGACTCTTACCTAATCTCGAACCAATTTCCATTAACAAAACAGGTGGTTTGGTTGATAATAGTTTTTAAATGGTGTAGTATCAAGTAATGTCTATTGCTTC
>NW_013746031.1:0-2181 GCF_000517525.1 Limulus polyphemus
ATTTTACTTTTTTCACCATGTTCACACACCTAAATTTAATTTTAATATATATGATATAGCAAAGCTATTTACGTGCCTCATACTAATTAGTGTATAGGCAGAGCTCAGTCATGCAAACAGCAAAATATGAACTATTCCTTAAGGTTTATTTTACTTATTATCTTTACATAAACCATTTTCAGCGTGTAATTCGCTCCTCGTTATTTAAAAAAGCACTACTGATTTCCCGGGCCTTGAAAAACATAAGATTATTAGTAAGAGCGAATTGTTTGAGAAATTTTCTCATTACAACATTTTAAAATGCATCGAAGTTCTATGTAATAAACAGAAATGGAAGTTGTTATAAACGCAATTATATCTTTCGGTGGAGGTACAAAATCCAAAAGGTGGAATTCCACAGACGATACTAATATGTATAGAAATTTTACTTAAGTTTAACACTTAAGGCAAAGTTCAGAAGTGTCTTCTCTTTGAATGTGTGAATAGTAGAATAAATTGACTATTTTGTTTTTTTCATAAATATTTTTGATGTTGCACAAAGGAAAATTCCTTTTGAATTTGGGACCAGAAATGACTTGAATTTGAGAGTAAATAGGTAAAACTCTAGAAATTACTAGATTAATCATTTTATTTTATGAAACACGGAGGTTCGTGGAGCTACTGGGAAATATTAAGGTAATTTGTTTAACACCTTTTCAAATATTCATAAGTTTAGTCGTATTGTGATTGGTATTATTGTTCAGAAAGAGTTTCGTTCTTTGTTTTAACTTTAAAAGTGGAAATAAAAATCACCATGTTTTATTTTCTTTCAGTTTAACTTGGGCTGGAATAAAATACGTCTTGAAAACACAGGTAAAGCAGAAATAGCAAAAGAGACATTCTGCTGTCTTCTACACAGACTTAAGTTGTAATTCTACTGTAAACGAAACACCAGCGTGTCTTACAAAGCTGTCGGGTCACTAATATCAGTTACACTATACAATCAATCATCAGACTTCATCACTGCTAATAACTAAGGCAGTAATCTTAGGAGGCATTCAGTGCCAGATTATGACATTCTGAGGCCTTAAGGTATGCCAAGTTTAAGAGGCTCCATAGGATAAAAAAACTGAAATAGATTCTATATTTCTTTTTTAGAGGCGGCTATGAGATCCCGTATATTGTGAGGCCCTAAACTGGTGACATACCTTAGTTAATAGATGTCACATACTTTAAAATATCTCAAAATGACACCACAATCACAACTTTAAAACATTTGAAAGTGACGTCAGAAGGTCACTAACTTTGAAACATTTGAACGTGATGTCACAAGGTCACCTTACAATATTTGATCGCGTAGTGGTGTAGAGATTAACAAACAAATTTTATTGAAAGTCGTTTAAAAACACAAACAGATTACATTCACTAAAGTAGTGTTCACTTGTAAAGTTTAGTACTGGACCAAACTTTGGGGAGGGGGATACATAATAAATACATCATACGTTTTGAGATAATTTGAAATATATCCACATGAGTTAACAAACAAACAATAAGCAATAAAGATATATTTCTTAATGTTGATAATATATATATAACTCCTGTAACCCTACAGTGTCCTTTCCCAGTCATCAGATGACCCTGGGTATTATACGAAGGACCTCGTCGGCACTATATATTGCAGATGCAGTGTGGTTCATATATTATGACATATTCTTCTTTGTTTTTACTCTTGGATTCTTAGAATATCTATTTTTATTACGTGATATATTTAGTCATTGCGCATGTCTTAACAAGTTCGAACATGGGCTTACTTTCATTCATGTTCGATAGTGTGAACCAACGTGTCTTTTTGTAGAATTCTGTTAGTGTAGTGCTCGTGACTTCCTAACTTTTTGGAAAGTGTTGTAGATGTTGTGACGGATTTATTATTATATATAGTTATTTTGATATCGACTTTTGTTTAGATTAAATTTATACTTAGAAATATGCATAGCTTATAGTGTTAAATATGTATTGCGAAACTCACGCTTATTCTCTAAAGTTATAGAAGATTCTCGAGTGTAAGAATCAACAATATATGTATGTAGGTAAACGATAGAATTAGCGTCAGTATTGTTACGTAAAGCTGAAAATTCGAGAAAGCCTCCACGCCAATAAGTATAACCAACGCGAAGCGCCAAACAACGTAGTATACCTGATGAT
>NW_013746032.1:0-3349 GCF_000517525.1 Limulus polyphemus
TTTAGCCTCACTTGGTACAACTACTCCATCAACACCTAGGTGTAACTCCAGTTTCCGAATTTATAGCCACCATACTCATCTTTAGTCTTACTTTGTACAACTACTCTTTGAACACCTAGGTATAACTCTAGTTACTGAATGTGTAACCCCATACTCATCTTTAGCGTTATTTGGTACAACAACTCCACGAACACCTAGGTGTTACTCTAGTTACATATCTTATAACCACCATTCTCATTTTTAGGCTTATTTGGTACAACTACTTCTTGAACACTTAGGTGTCACTCAAGTTACCGAATTTATTATCACCAAATTCATCTTTAGCCTTACTTGGTACAACTACCGAATTTATAACCACCATACTCATCATTAGCCTTACTTGGTACAACTGCTCCATGAACACCTAGGTGTAAATCTAGTTACTGAATTTATAACCAATCTACACGTCTTTAGCCATACTTGGTACAACAACTCCATGAACACCCAGGTGTAACTCTAGTTACTGAATGTGTAACCCCATACTCATCTTTAGAGATATTTGGTACAACAACTCCACGAACACCTAGGCGTAGCTCTAGTTACCGAATTTATAACCACCATACTCATCTTTAGCGTTATTTGGTACAACTAATCCATGAACTTCTAGGTGTGACTCAAGTTACAGAATTTATAACCACCATACACATCTTTAGCCTTACTTGGTACAACTACTCCATAAACACCTAGGTGTAACTCTAGTTACCGAATTTGTAACCACCATACTCATCTTTAGCGTTATTTGGTACAACAACTCCACGAATACCAAGATGTAACTCTAGTTAACTAATTTATCACCATACTCATCGTTAACCTTACTTGTTACAACAACTCCACGAACACCTAGGTGTAACTCTAATTACCGATCTTATAACCACCATACTCATCTTTAGCCTTACTTGGTACAACTTCTCCATGAACACCTAGGCAAAGATGAGTATGTTGGCTATAAATTCTGTAACTGGAGTTACAGCCTTACTTGGTACAACTTCTCCATGAACACCTAGGTGTAACTCCAGTTACAGAATTTATAGCCAACATACTCATCTTTAGCCTTACTTGGTACAACTACTCCATGAACACTTAGGTGTCACTCTAGTTACCGAATTTATAACCACCATACTCATCTTTAGCCTTACTTGGAACAACTACTCCATGAACACCTAGGTTTAACTCTACTTACTGATGTGTAACCCCATACTCATCTTTTGCGTTATTTGGTACAACAACTCCACGAACACATAGGCGTAGCTCTAGTTAACGAATTTATAACCACCATACTCATCTTTAGCGATATTTGATACAACTAATCCATGAACAACTAGGTGTGACTCAAGTTACAGAATTTATAACCAGCATACACATCTTTAGCCTTATTTGCTACAACTACTCCATAAACACCTAGGTGTAACTCTAGTTCCCGAATTTGTAACCACCATACTCATCTTTATTGTTATTTGTTACAACAACTCAACGAATACCTAGGTGTAACTCTAGTTACCTAATTTATAACCATACTCATCGTTAACCTTACTTGTTACAACAACTCCACGAACACCTAGGTGTAACACTAGTTACCGAATTTATAACCACCATACTCATCTTTTGCCTTACTAGGTACAACTACTCCTTGAACACTTAGGTGTCGCTCTAGTTACCGAATTTATAACCACCATACTCATCTTTAGTCTTACTTGGTATAACTACTCTTTGAACACCTAGGTTTAACTCTAGTTACTGAATGTGTAACCCCATACTCATCTTTAGCGTTATTTGGTACAACAACTCCACGAACACCTAGGTGTAGCTCTAGTTATTGAGTTTATAACCACCTTACTCATCTTTAGCCTTACTTGGTACAACTACTCCATGAACACTTAGGTGTAACTCTCGTTACATATTTTATAACCACCATTCTCATTTTTAGCCTTACTTGGTACAACTACTCCATGAACACTTAACACATTCAGTAACTAGAGACATACCTAGGTGTTCAAAGAATAGTTGTACCAAGTAAGACTAAAGATGAGTATGTTGGCTATAAATTCTGTAACTAGAGTTACACCAAGGTGTTCAAGGAGTAGTTGTACCAAGTATGGCTAAAGATGAATTTGGTGGTTATAAATTCGGTAACTAGAGTGAAACAAACCCCATACTTATCTTTAGCGTTATTTGGTACAACAACTCCATGAACACCTAGGTGTAACTCTAGTTATTGAATTTATAATCACCTTACTCATCTTTAGCCTTACTTGGCACAACTACTCCATGAACACTTGGGTGTAACTCTAGTTAAAAAATTTATAACCACCATTCTCATCTTTAACCTTACTTGGTACAACTACTCTATGAACACTTAGGTGTAACTCTAGTTACCGAATTTATAACCACCATACTCATCTTTAGACTTACTTGTACAACTGCTCCATGAACATTTAGAAGTAACTCTAGTTACTGAATTTTTAACCAACCTACTCGTCTTTAGCCATACTTGGTACAAAAACTCCACGAACACCTAGGTGTAACTCTATAAAGCTAAAGATGAGTATGGTGGTTGTAAATTCGGTAACTTTGGTACAACTACTACATGAACACCTAGGTGTATCTCTAGTTTCCGAATTTATAACCACCATACTCATCTTTAGCCTTACTTGAAAGAACTACTCCATGAAATCCTAGGTGTAACTCTAGTTACCGAATGTGTAACCCCATACTCATCTTTAGCGTTATTTGGTACAACAACTCCACGAAAACCTAGGTTTAGCTCTCGTTACCGAATTTATAACCACCATACTCATCTTTAGCCTTACTTGGTACAACTACTCCATGAACACCTAGGTATAACTCTATTTACAGAATTTATAACCACCATTCCCATCTTTAGCCTTACTTGGTACAACTACTCCATGAACACCTAGGTGTAACTCTAGCTACCGAATTTATAATCATCATAATCATCTTTACCCTTACTTTGAACAACTACTCCATGAACACCTATGTGTAACTCTAGTTACTGAATGTGTAACCCCATACTCATCTTTAGCGTTATTTGGTACAACATCTCCACGAACACCTAGGTGTAACTCTAGTTACAGAATTTATTACCACCAAATTCGTCTTTAGCCTTACTTGGTTCAACTACTTCATGCACACCTAGTTAGCGCATGTGTAACCACCATACTTACCTTTAGCCCTTCTTGGTACAACAACTCCACGAACACCTAGGTGTAACTCTAGTTACTGAATTTGTAAATACCATACTCATCTTTAGCGTTATTTGGTACAACAACTCCACGACACCTAGGTGTAGCTC
>NW_013746033.1:0-709 GCF_000517525.1 Limulus polyphemus
AAAACTACTCTATGAACACTTAGGTGTAACTCTAGTTACCGAATTTATAACAACCATACTCATCTTTAGCCTTACTTGGTACAACTGCTCCTTGAACACCTAGGTGTAACTCTAGCTACTGAATTTATAATCATCATACTCATCTTTATCCTTACTTTGAACAACTACTCCATGAACACCTATGTGTAACTCTAGTTACTGAATTTATAACCACCATATTCATCTTTAGCGTTATTTGGTACAACAACTCCACGAACACCTAGGTGTAACTCCAGTTATTGAACTTATAATCACCTTACTCATCTTTAGCCTTACTTGGTACAACAACTCCACGAACACCTAGATGTAACTCTAGTTACCGAATTTTTAACCACCATACTCATCTTTAGCCTTACTTGGTACAACTACTCAGTGAACACATAGGTGTAACTTTAGTTTCAGAATATATAACCACCATAATCATATTTAGCCTTACTTGGTACAACTAGTCCATGAACACTTAGGTGTAACTCTAGTTACCGAATTTATAACAACCATATTCATCTTTAGCCTTACTTGGTACAACTAGTCCATGAACACCTAGGTGTAACTCTAGTTACACAATTTATAACCACCATACTCATCTTTAGCCTTACTTTGTACAACTACTCCATCAACACCTAGGTCTAACTCTAGATACAGAATTTATAACCACCAAACTCATCTTTAG
>NW_013746034.1:0-2395 GCF_000517525.1 Limulus polyphemus
ACATAGATTGAAATTGGCATTATCTTACCAAATAATAGAAAAGAACCCGCATAATTACAGAACACTTAACAACAAAGATGGTAGCTATGGGATTGCCCACCAGTGGCACAGCGGTATGTCTGCGGACTTACTACGCTAGAAATCGGGTTTCGATACCCGTGGTGGGAAGAGCACAGATAGTCCATTGTATAGCTTTGTGCATAATTACAAATAAACAAACAAACTATGGGATTATTTTAATGAAAACATAATAGACATGCGAGTAAACTTCAACTTTCAAGATGGCGTCACGACGCAAGAGAGGAAGGTTATTGCGAGTATGGAATTTAATCTGATAAGGTAAAGTATGGTGGGGAATTTTTTTGGCCTGGTATCTGTTTCGGTAATCGTGAAAGCCTGTCAAGATCCCCGAAAGTGAAGTGACAAACAAGACTCTGGTAATAGTCATGGTAGGCCTAGCAGATAGACCTAAACTCTGCATTAGGTTCTGAAGTAGTTGAATGAGTTCCCATGGACTCAAAAAATATAAATGTCATAATTTGAGCCACAAGAAACCATAAATTTCGAGCCAAGTCGGATGAGACATTGAAACATATGAAACTATACATATCCAAAGACTGAATTAGTTACAACACCTTCACGCAAGGAAAAGAACGATTAGATTTCCTTTTCAAACGCCATCACTATCGTTGTTCCTTTATCTATTGAGTACAGTCATATTAGTTCTCCACCTACAGGATAAATATATTTAACCTTTTTATACAGTGCCAACATAGTTGATATTCCTATATCGCACCATTATCTTTACCTTCCTTGTATAAAGGTGTTGTAATTTTTTCAGTCCTTAGGTATGTCGTTTTTTTATCATTTTGGAAAATATAATTCCAAGTCCATTCCACGTAACGATAAAGCTGGTTGTTTTTATTATATTTTGCTTCTTTCTTCTCATAGTGTTTAAATTCTTTATTCACATACAGTCGTCGAGATAAATCATCAGTATTTCCAAAGTTCCGTTCAGGATGATGTGAAAGTTATTTAAACTCTTTGAAGATTACCTAACTTTTTGAAATGTGACAATTTGGAAACCAATTCAATGCTACATGATCTGGCTGAAGTTCGAACTTGTGTCTATACAACTGCTAATGGTAATTACTTATGCATCATGAAAGATTTAGTAGATTTTTTCAAGATATACAACATCTCCTTTCTGCAACCATTCAATGCCACGGTATAGTAGATAATCACATATTATTTGTGGTAAAACTGTTATCTTTTCTTTCTTTTGTTTATTATTGCTTGTTCTCGATCAGCACTCCAACGAACCTTGTTGAGTTTTGGAAATAATCTATATAGATGATGAGCTATGCTAGAGAATAGTTTTAGTAACAACATTGTCCAAGAAACACTCTTACCTCACCGTACGTCTTCGGTATTAGCCAATAATGAATAGGTTCAATCTAAGATGGATCTTTGGGCACTCCCTTTATTCTAGCAGTATGTTCTCGCAAACTCGTTTACTGACAGAACAATTCACACTTATTGGGATTCATTTTAATGTTCTCTTTCCTCAAACAATCTAGAAATTTCATAAACATTATCAAGTTTTCCCCATGTATGATTATGTTATCCAAGTAGATGAGTATGATGTTCCATGATAGAAAGGAGAAACCACATTCTGTTAGTCGAAATGATGTATCAGACACATTACTTGTTCTAAATCGTAACACAACAAATTGTCACAATCCATTATTTTACAGCAATGACTATTTTCTCTCTACTTGTTTCGTTGATTTGCATTTTCCAATATCCATTCTTTTTATCCAATGTTGAAAACCAGAGGGTAGACATCCTTTTTCTAACTTGATTCATCTCCTGGTAGTCAATTCAAAACCTTGAGGTTCAAAGGTTCTTCTTCTTCACAAGTACAATAAGTGATGACCAGGAAGTAGTACTTGGTTCTATCACTACTTATTTCTTCATAATTTCTAGCTCGTTGAAGAACTTAGCCTGTTATAAATGTTGGGCTACATTTCCAGTATCAATCTTATGAGATATTTATTTGTTTGTCCTAAGTCATAAGGCCTGCTGGAGAAGGTATCTCGATCTTCTATGAGCAAGTCACATATGTCATTGATCAACTAGAATACCTCTACAGCTCTGGTCATATGGCTCTTATAAGTAAGGTAGTAAGCTGTGATTTGCACATCAGAATTCCTATATTTTACCTCAAAAGTGACTACACTAGATATTCCAAAACATCATCACTATTGTTGTTCCTTTATCTATACAGTACAGTCATATTTGTTCTCCACTTACAGCATCGACATCCTTAATCTTGTTATACAGTACCAACAGATAATGCTACTGTGTTGGTAGAACAAAGATCAAAGTGGTA
>NW_013746035.1:0-1697 GCF_000517525.1 Limulus polyphemus
ATAATTCTCAACGAACGTCTCACGTGCTCGACTCAACAATACTCAGTTCAATTACACACACTGATCCGTCACGTTGTGACCGTCTTATACATACAAGACTAACACATATACAGTAAACGCTAGAGCATTCATGAAGGAACAGGATATTTCTAGAGTCAACGACGTGTTACTAGCGTCACGTGACCTGCGTTGTCGTAACAATATATATATATATGTTAAAAATTTCTTTTCCATTGGAAGTGGAAGTAAAACGACAATTGTGACGTTGAGACCTAATGCATTATTTGATTGGTCGTACCCTCTGCTGTGTACTTCAGTTTCGCCTATTCAAGGCCCATCAGGAAGCACAGCTTTGGTAAAAAACAAAGAAATACCACTATGGCTCTTATAATAATGTAGTGTATATAATATATATAAGGTTAGAGTCCGTTTTACTTCACCATATAGTAACCTAGATCAATTTAGTTATGTGAATAATGTTATGACATTTCATCGACATACCTAAATTAATTACTATATGGGGTAGTAAAACATACTCAAAACACTATAGATACTTACCCAGTTATACGACCACGATGTCGTGATTGGTGTTTGATCAAGTCGATGTGCGTCGGGCTCTGTTTGCAGACCTCTTCCTCCTTCCTTGACGGTTTTGGATTTCCCAGTTAAATCACTCAATCAATCAATTCACTTAGTAGATATTTTGATTTTAGATTATTCCGACCTCTTCTTCCATGCCTGAAGGACAATCAGGGGCGCTCAGAAACTGTTGTTTCTCTTCACCTCACACATGCCAAATTATTATGTTTTAACTGAGATTAGAGACTAAGAGCTGAATGTAATTAAATTTTTAACTATTAACATAATGTGATTTAGTTTATAAATTATCCATTGCTTCGGCGCTGGTATTACCGGTTTGCACCATTCTAAGGAGATCGGGAAGGTCAAACTGATGTATCTGGACACCCGAAATTAACATATTTATCCAGTTAAATCAACACGATATCAACAGATCATTTAAATTTAATGATCTTATTCTTGGACCCTAGCAGCACGTCAGACGTTAACTTGCACACGCGCGCACACGCCAAAACAGCCTTTTCAATTGATAACTGATGTTTTCAAACTATATACTTATATATAAACTGAATTAGAATTTTTCTCGTAAGCTTGATGTCTAAATTTCAGAACTTTTCGAAAACATTTTAACATTTTAGGTAAAATTTCCAGGCTTGGAAATGGCATTTGAAAATTTTGCTTTTCAAGAACCGCGGGAATTCTGACATATTCCCTCAAAATTAAGGGATTTTTTAAATATAGATAAAGGGTATGTAGGCTTATAAGTTAACATACTTGATTAAGTAGGTAAAACAATTTAGGCTTACAAAATTACGCAACATGGTGCATGCAGGTGAAAGATATTTGGGCTTATACTAGAACAGAATTAATAGAAAGTAGTTAAACATATTTAGTCTTGTAAAATAACGAGACTAACTTAATACAGGTAAAATATATTTAGGCTTCCAAAATGAAACAACATAGTAACTGAAGGTGAAGCATAGAGGTTTGCAAAAATAAATCGACTTGGTTAATTCAAGTAAAACATATTTAAGCTTGCAAATAGTGCGACTAGATTAATGCAAGTTAAACAAATTGTTGTGTCAGCGAGGTCACGTGACAAGTATCACACCACCTCC
>NW_013746036.1:0-1800 GCF_000517525.1 Limulus polyphemus
CTCGATTGTGTCAAAATATCTCCTCACTTCTGTGGTTTACAACTCCAGTTAACTTAAAGTATATATTAACAACAGTGAAGCTCTAAATGTACAAGTCATAAACTAAAGGCTCGATTGTGTCAAAATATCTCCTCACTTCTGTGGTTTACAACTCCAGTTAATTAACGAAAATGTCTTCCGATACTCCCTCCGTTGTTTTAACCAAAAATATTTATGTTTGCCATTCTCCGCTGAATAATTGATTTATCTTCTTTTGGGCTCAGTTTTGGGCAGCCTCCTTCTGGAGGCTCAATTTTATATTTATCCTTTTAAAATGTTAAATTTTTTTCATATGGTGTTATCAGGCCTATGCTGGTTAAATGTGGTTTATAGATCGGTAATTTCTGTAACATCACAATAAAATATGACTGATCATAATATTTAACAAATCTTTATTTGCTAGGCCTAAACGGCAGAAGAATATTACTGCATTTCAACTTCACATTCTGTGTGCTATGCGCCGCTACCGAGAAGGATTTAGTAAAGTTGGTGAACAGTTATCAACGTGAGTAGAACCAAATCATGGCTTAGCTTCCTTCGACTTAGTATTTGTTTTTTTCTGTTGTTTTTTCAGAAACGAATGCTTGACTTATTACCCTTTTATTTTGGAAACAAATAAGCAAATTATTTGCGAATTTTCATGGAAGAGATCTCTTGACAACGGTTTTGTTTTTTGAAACACCCATTACGAAAATTAACATTTTTCTACATACGTTAAATGAAATGAAATAAGACGAAATTTACTTTTCTGGATGCCGTTTTAAGTATAAAAGAAAATCGAGAAATTGTGTCCGATGTTTTCAATAAATGGCTATTTAGATTTTTTATTTAGTAACCGTAGTAAATGTAATTGTAGAATCTGCGAGAAAACTTTGTATAATTGTAATTATGTTTTCAAGCGGACAGTTTGTGTACTAGAGAGACAACTGGTCTTCCTACTTCGTAATTTTAATTGGTCCTAAAGAAATGATTTTTTTTTCCATTTTGAAGTCCCCCTGGTGGCTCAATGTTAAGTCTGAGGATTTATAATGATAACAATTGGGTTCAATACCCGGGGAGGGCTGAGAACAGTTAGCTCATTGAGTAGGTTTGCGCTTAATAACAAATGAACAATGAAAAATACACCATTTTGCGTCTCATTTTAACTGAAATTTGTTGGGCGAAATTTTCAAAGGTATTGAAAGTGCAAAGTTAACATTATTTGGCAGTTATTTTAATATTAGATATGGTTAAAGTCAGTAATTAGAGTTCTATGAAAATTAATATTTTCAGTGCAATTTCATTAAACCTTTTAAGTATAAATTTTTAGGGTAAAGGTTGTATTAACTTTTCAAGGGTCTTAAATTATTATAGTTTAAGTTATTGGTATTTGTATTTCATATTGTTGCGTCAGCGAGGTCACGTGACTAGTGTCACGCCACGTTTCTAGAAATATCCTGTTCCTTCGTGAATGCCCTAGCATTTACTAGATTGGGGGTAGTCTGGTATATATATAAGATGGTCACAACGTGACGGGAACAGTGTAGTGAGTAATTGAACTGCAGTCAGAGAGTATTGTTGAAGTTTGTATATTGTTTGTTGATCGCTTAGATTAATTCATTTAAGAACAATAAAATTATAGTTTTATTTTTCATTATATATGTGTGTATGTTTTCACAAGAGAAAACCGAATTTTATTGGTCATAAATTGGCAATCGTAATACTTTAGAATCTTGTAGTGTGGTAATGATGTTTACAGTGCTGGCGCCTTATTTGAAAAAC
>NW_013746037.1:0-1693 GCF_000517525.1 Limulus polyphemus
TTAATCTATCACAGATTGTGCAATGAGAAACAGAGTAGAGAAAAATAATTTGTTTGTCATTTGAGTTCTAAAGTAACTGTACTAGCCTGTGTGGACTTTTGACAAGAAAATAGAATTATTTAGAGTTTTAGATACAACTGTGATATCCAATAGTGTCAAGAATTTTTGTACATACTGTTACGACAGCGGAAGTCACGTGACGCTGGTAACACGTCCTGAGATTCTCGAAGGATCTTGAATTGTCCTGGCAACTCTAGTCTGTTCCAGGCGCTCTCTTTTTTAGCATATAACCCGGCAAATAAAGCACAGTGACATAGATAGAGATAATCGAGTCAAGCGTTAAGTAAGGTGTGTGAATCCTGTGAATTATAGCGTATTTTTATAAAAGTAGTTAAGTTAAACTGACTGTGGAACTTCTGTGTATTGCAAAGTTGTATCGAGAAAGAATAAACTAGTTTTAATCAAGAAAGGACTTGTATCACTGAAGTTTCTCGGAAAGAATTTCTACGGGAAATTAACAATAAGGCAGATATGTAATAAATTGGTGTCAGAGAGTGGGACGGAAAAAAAAAAAGAAGAAGAAGAAGATGGAATCAAACTACAGCTTAGCAGATTTGATGGCAGCAATACAAGAACAGCACAAAAAACAAGAACGAGAAAATAAACACGAAAAGAAACATGAAGAGAAACAACGGCAGTTGCAAGAAAACTTACAACAGTGGCAGCTCGGACAGCAAAACAAACAAGAAGAGAGATTACAGCAGTTGTTGGAAAAAAGAAAAGAAACAAGAAGAACGAGAAAAGAAACAAAAAAGAAATTACAGCTGTTGTTGGAGGAGAAAGAACATAAACAACAAGACAGATTACAGCAGCTGTTGGAGGAAAAAGAAAAGAACCAAGAAGAGAGATTACAGCAGTCGTTGGAGGAAAACAGCACCAGTGGCAACTGGAACAAGAAAGGAAACAGGAAGAAAGTATCCAACAGTTGCAGGAAAGTCAGCAGCAACTACAGGAAAGTCAGCAACAGTGGAAAGAAATACAAATGGAAAACAAAACATTAGTAAATTTCAAAGTGAATTAAATACATTAAAGGACGATTTACTGTCTTTTACACAAGAAGAATATATTAATAATAGATCTAATTAGCCCCAGACAACAGGAAGCCTCTTCCAGACCCCGCAGCTATACCTAATGCAAACATCTTCAGTCCTTCCAGAAGTCAGATTCCAGACATGAGTATCAGCAATAGGGGTGATCTAGTATGAAGTAAGCCACACGAATTAGAGGGGAAGGCATCATGGGAAGCATATAGAACACAATTTGAGCTCCTGGCAGAAATGAATGGATGGAGAGAGGAGAAGAAGGCAGTGTACCTGGCAACTAGCTTGAAGGGACAACCACTGGAAATACTTGGACAGTTGTCAGCAGACGACAGGCACAACTATAGAGCACTGGTAGCTGCTCTAGAACTCAAGTATGTAACTCAAAATCAGTCCAAAGTCTACGGGGCTAAGTCTAGGACTAGAGTCTGTGCTAAAGGGGAGTGCCTGCAAGAGCTGGCACAGGACTTGGAAAGTATGGCACACAAGGCCTACCCAACTACAACACCTGATGTCCTCAAGCTGTTGCTGAGAAATGAGTTTGTAGATGCCTTGAATAGTCCACAACTGAAGATACAAGTGAAGCAAGCACA
>NW_013746038.1:0-1696 GCF_000517525.1 Limulus polyphemus
GCTCCAGCCTGTAGTATTTGACCATGTTCCAACACATGCTCCAGCCTATAGTATTTGACCATGTTCCAACACATCCTCCAGCCTGTAGTATTTGACCATGTTTCAACACAAGCTCCAGCCTGTAGTATTTGACCATGTTCCAACACATGCTCCAGTCTATAGTATTTGACCATGTTCTAACACAAGCTCCAGCCTGCAGTATTTGACCATGTTCTAACACATGCTCCAGTCTGTAGTATTTGACCATGTTCCAACACATGCTCCAGTCTGTAGTATTTGACCATGTTCCAACACATGCTCCAGTCTATAGTATTTGACCATGTTCTAACACAAGCTCCAGCCTGCAGTATTTGACCATGTTCTAACATATGCTCCAGCCTGTAGTATTTGACCATGTTCCAACACATGCTCCAGTCTGTAGTATTTGACCATGTTCCAACACATGCTCCAGTCTGTAGTATTTGACCATGTTCCAACACATGCTCCAGTCTGTAGTATTTGACCATGTTCCAACACGCTCAGAGCTTTACTTTATTGACCCCTTGCCAGATTGAAATATCAGTTGAGAATAACAACTGAAATCAAAAGATATTCACTGTAAAATGAACACAAAACAAGATTCTGACAACTTATCATAAATTCAAAGCAAAATGACATCTTTATGGTAAAACCGTGACACGTTTCTCATGTTTAAATTGTACTGATATTTTTACGAGAGGACTGGAACAGCTTATAATAACGAACTGATATATTTATGATAAGACCGTGACAACCTATTCTATGTTTAAAATGAACTGATATCTTTATGATAAGACCGTGACAACCTATCCTATGTTTAAAATGAACTGATATCTTTATGATAAGACCGTGGCAACCTATCCTATGTTTAAAATGAACTGATATCTTTATGATAAGACCGTGGCAACCTATCCTATGTTTAAAATGAACTGATATCTTTATGATAAGACCGTGGCAACAGATCCGTAGTTACAGATCTATACTCGACCATGGTAGCATTCATACTGTAGTTACAGATCTATACTCGACCATAGTAGCATTCATACTGTAGTTACAGATCTATACTCGACCATGGTAGCATTCATACTGTAGATACAGATCTATACTCGACCATGGTAGCATTCATACTGTAGTTACAGATCTGTACTCGACCATGGTAGCATTCATACTGTAGTTACAGATCTGTACTCGACCATAGTAGCATTCATACTGTAGTTACAGATCTGTACTCGACCACGGTAGAATTCATACTGTAGTTACACATCTGTACTCGACCATAGTAGCATTCATACTGTAGTTACACATCTGTACTCGACCATATTAGCATTCATACTGTAGTTACAGATCTGTACTCGACCATGGTAGAATTCATACTGTAGTTACACATCTGTATTCGACCATGGTAGCATTCATACTGTAGTTACACATCTGTACTCGACCATGGTAGAATTCATACTGTAGTTACACATCTGTACTCGAGAATGAGAGTTTCGGATTTCTACCTGTACCACTTTTATTATTAACACTGCCAGTTTCACCTAATCTCTCCAGAGTCTGACCTATAGCTCCCACTGAAACATGAATTCTAGTCAAAATTTATTTTGCCTGGAGTATCTTTAGCCAACGAAAACTTTGATTTTTTTTAAATACCCGCTTTTCATTTAGTATTTCAATCCTG
>NW_013746039.1:0-1697 GCF_000517525.1 Limulus polyphemus
GGTATACTAGGGCTATCCTCCATTGTAGGCCTTCCAGTACTCTTTCCGTCAGCCTCTCAAATGCTGCTGGAGCATTGCTAAGCCAGGATGGCATCACACGGTATTGCCAGAGACCTTGGCCATAACTAAATGCAGTCTTAGGTTTATCAGCCATTTTTACTTGATGGAAACCTGACTTTAAGTCCAGAGTTGAAAACCACCTGGCTCCACTTAGGGCTGATTTCTCTACTATCCCTTCCTTAATAAGGCCATCCATGACCTTCTTCATCTCTTGTTGCTTTGCCAGAGCTATTCTCCTTGGAGGGATCTTTATTGGACGGTGATTGTCTGTGTTTATTCTGTGCTCCACAAGGTCTGTGCAGCCGAGGTCATGATCTCCTTTTGAAAAGGCATCTGCATAATTCGCCAAACGTTCTTTAACCTGTAGAGCCTGTAATGATGTCAAATGGACTATGCTCTTCTTACAGAGGTCACTCAAATGTTCTTGGAGAGAATGTCCTTTCTTTATGGTTGTATTTCTTGCCTTAACATTGACTAGCTCTACCTCCTGGCATACACCCAACAATGCCCTTTCCTTAAGTGTCTGCTTACATTTAGAAAAAGTAGCCACTTTTTTGGATACTACTTGATGACCTGCCACAAGTGACCTTCCAAACTTCACGTCTGCTGGCCTGGATGGGTCTTCCACTGCTTCCACAAGTATTGGGCTTCCTTGGGGATGTTCTTTTATTCTACCCCAAATTATCTTCACTGACATAGGGGGTATTGTAGTTGACTTAAGTGGTGTGACATGCAAATCATCAGATGCAGCAACACTTACTGGAATTTGGCCTTTGTTGTTCCCAAACGTCATTTTATCAAAATCAACGACACACTTCCTTGGTAGTAAATAGTCCAACCCTAGTATGCATTGATTTTCAATATCAGTCACGTATACTTTGTGTCTTTCCTTCATGCCCATGAGCTAAATAGTTACCCACACTGGTCCCCACAATCTTGCATAATGTCCTGTCACATCACAGAGCTATGGTATGGCTTCTGGTACTCCTTTGTGATCCAGCACCTCGATGCTCACAAGGGTTTGCTGAGATGCAGAATCTATGACAAAGTTGCACCTTTGGCCATCCAGCTTTCCTGTCACGTAGACACTATGTGTGTTTGTTATCTTACACATAGCTGTTGGGACTTTCATGGTGGGAGTTCGTAGGCGTTCCTCAACACGAACCACTACTGGTTTCCCCAAAGCTGACTTATTGGTAGTATTCTTCTTAAACTGGCTCCTCATATGTCCTTGCTCTCCACAGTTGCAACAACCTTTCTGGGTAGCAGCCTTTCCTGACGTGGCATCTTCCCTGTGTTGAAGTTTCCAGCATTGAGCTCTCTTGTGCCCAGGTTTGTTACAGTGCCAGCAAAGTCCTCTCTGAAAGCTGCTTTTTCCTGGCATTGAATCTTGATGACTACCAACCTTGTTACCTCTGTGCTGGACTTAATGTAGGATTGAAATTCAAAAGCTCTGGCCATTGCATCTTGTATAGTAGATGGGTGTGCTTGCTTTACTTGTATCTTCATTTGTGGACTGTCCAAGGCATCTACAAACTAATCTCTCAGCAACAACTTGAGGTAAGGCGCAGTTGGGTAAGCCTTGTGTGCCATACTTTCCAAATCCTGTGCCAGCTCTTGCAGGCTCTCCCCTTTAG
>NW_013746040.1:0-4268 GCF_000517525.1 Limulus polyphemus
ATATGCTTCCCACGGTGCCTTCCCATCGAATTCCTGTGGCTTCCTTCGCACTGGATCACTCCTATTACTGACATTCATATCTGGGATGTGACTTCTAACAGGACTGTAGATGTCTGCATTAGGGTTTAGCTGCGGGGTCTGGAAGGGGCTTGCCATTGTCTGGGGCTGATTAAGTCGATGGTTAATGTATCCTCTTTGTGTAAAAGACAATAATGTATCTAATTCGCTTTTAAATTTACTAATGTTTTCCATTTGTACTTCTTGCCACTGTTGTTGACTTTCCTGTAGTTGCTGCTGACTTTCTTTCTGTTTCCTTACTTGTTTCAGTTGCCACTGCTGTTGTCTTTCTTCTTGTTTCTTCTCTTTTTCCTCCAACAACTGCTGTAGTCTCTCTTCTTGTTTCTTTTCTTTTTCCTCCAAAAACTGCTGTAATTTCTCTTCTTGTTTCTTTTGCTGTTCATGTATTGCTGCCATCAAATCTGCTAAGCTGTAGTTTGATTTGCCGCTTCTCGTTTCCGTTTTTTTATCCCACTTCTGACACCAATTTGTTACATTCCTGTATGTTTGTTTGTTAATTTTTCTATGATACAAGTCCTTTATTAAATAAAGCTTGTTCATTCTTCCTCAATACAACTTTGCAATACAATTAATTTTCACAGTTACACACACTATAGTTCACAACAATTCACTCACTTTCTACCGCGCTTAACTTAATTGTCTGTTTCGATCTCCGCCTGTCAGCAACTATAGTTCCGATCTCTGTCTCTGCTATCCTCGGTTCCCGCCGACCGTAACTGCTGTCCTTGGTTCCCCACTCTCTCTCTCTCTGCCGTCTCCTTTGTCTAGCGCGCTTATATACGATAATACCAGCCGTGTAGCCTGTTCTAGAATCTTCTAGGCCTCATCACGTGCTACCAGCGTCACTTGACTTCCGCTGTCGTAACACGCTAACGTTTTTCGCGAATCTTTTTGATACTTATTACATGTTACCAACGTCACGTGACCCCCGCTGTCGTAACATTACAACAGGTTTCTTGTATACTGGAAAAGTTAAGCTTCACAAAATGCACAGTAAAGCAATGGTAAATTCTAGATAAAATCAGGAAAAAATATTGATACCAATTATGCTAGGTAAAATTTCTTCACTGTATTTCAGGATAAAGTCAGGTCCACAATGAATGAACCGATGTTCATGCTGACCCCCTTCTCCCACATACCTAAGGTGAGTGGAAATTGTGATGTCAGACAATAGAACGTAATCAACAATGAAAATAGTTCCGAGGGCAACATGGAACATTTATTAATTTCAGATGTCTTCCAATGACAAGAACAATGTTTTAAATGTTCCACATTTAGTGAAAAAGCACAGTAAACGGAACAAACTGCCAGAGGTCTGATATTAGAGAAAGTAGTTTCGACACATTCGTGCGTCCTCTTCAGTCTCACGTTGTCTTCTGGCAGGAAAAAACTGGTCAAGAAACGCCTACACGTCCACTGATCTTGGAATTCTCTTAAGGACACAGGAGGACGCACGAATGTGTGGATAATAGTTTCTCTAATATCAGACTTCTGACAGTTTGTTTCGTTCACTGTGGTTTTTCAATAATTGCTATACACGACATCGTGTTCTTTTATCACCATTGTTCCACATTTGTTTTAATAGGAACATCGTTGTTTTTATAGCTCTATAAAAAATGTTTATTTAATTATACACATCTCTGTTCTAATCATTTGTAGAGATTAACTTTTACAACTAAATAAAAAAAATCGGCTTTTATATTATTCCTTAATTTCATTTTTACGGATAAGTTAGAATATTCTTTTTTTACAAGATTATTTCCTGAAGATAATTGAAAAATCTGAAATTAATATGATTCTAAATGTTTCTAAACTTGTGGTTAAACAAAGATTCTACTGTAAAATCTGCTGTTTCCTTTCCACAAACAAACATATTTATTATCATAAAATGAACACCGATTTAAGCCATGATTACTTTATTGACGTTTAATATCAAGAAGAGATTTCCACTTTGTACGGCTTTCAGTGGTCTGGTTCGAGTGAGATGATAGATGACATCACGATGAACCCGGTTAGAGTTGATCACCGTGTTAATGAGCCGTTCTGTCATATCAACTTAACACTGTTATTAGTATAAACATAGCTTCAAAAACTACTGAAACAGTTGGATTAAAATTCACAAGTTTGGGTAGTTTTGATAGGCTCTTAAAATGTTAAACCTTTGACGATAAATACATTTATTTTTGTTTATTTGTTGTTACGCAATGGGCTTTCTGTGCTGTGCCCACCGCGAGTATCAAAATGGATTTTTACTGTTATAAGTGCTCAGACTTTCTACTGAGCCATCGGGGAGCTCACTGACAAATAACAAGTAAAAAAGAAAATACTGAATTTGATTATCATAATTTGTTCAAAGGCAGCAACAATCAACATGCCTGAAAGCATACAGTACTTAATATAATTAGTTTCTTTTGTTGGGCAAAATTTCATTACGTCAGAAAATTTTAAAGGCTTTATAGTTACTACAGGTTTGTCTAAATCTCACTTCTTCTTTGGTCCCCATTTGTCTAAGATCAAAGGCCAAAGAAGAAGCAAACTCTAGACACATACAGAAACCAAAGAAGAAGTAAATCTTCGAAAATAGGGACTAAAGAAGAAGGAAATCTTAGATACACACAGACCAAAGAAGAAGGAAATCTTAGATACACACAGAACAAAGAAGAAAGAAATCTTAGATACACACAGAACAAAGAAGAAAGAAATCTTAGATACACACAGACCAAAGAAGAAGGAAATCTTAGATACACACAGACCAAAGAAGAAGGAAATCTTAGATACACACAGACCAAAGAAGAAAGAAATCTTAGATACACACAGAACAAAGAAGAAGGAAATCTTAGATACACACAGACCAAAGAAGAAGGAAATCTTAGATACACACAAAACAAAGAAGAAGGAAATCTTAGATACACACAGAACAAAGAAGAAGGAACTCTTAGATACACACAGAACAAAGAAGGAGGAAATCTTAGATACACACAGAACAAAGAAGGAGGAAATCTTAGATACACACAGAACAAAGAAGAAGGAAATCTTAGATACACACAGAACAAAGAAGAAGGAAATCTTAGATACACACAGAACGAAGAAGGGGAGAAATACATTTAAAAACTACAGGCATGTTAGAAGAATCAATAATATAAATAACTATCATGATAATGTTCGAGTTCATTGAAACCCACATAAGAATAAACATGATAAAACTAGAGCCGTTGTAGCCGCCATCGAAATACAGATCGATACTCGTGTTAGCTTTGAAAGATACACCAACAAACCAAAGATTTCTTGGTTACGCAGAAATCAAAGGGAAAACAAATAGCATCTTACTCGCACTTCACAGTCTCAAAACAAATAACATCTTACTCGAACCTTTTAGCACTCAAAACACCCATACACAGAGAGAAGCTAAAGATGCGAATCCTAGAGCAGATAACCCATTCTGTAGCTTCGCACAGAAACAATCTATTTTATTTTGCTTTCAACAAACAATTAATACAGTTAGGTTAAATTGTTTAGTTAAGACTTGTTAATATTAGTTGCTATGTATTCCTTCTTTTTACATTACTTTGAATAAAAAATTAATACTATTATTTAGAATTGTGCAACTAAGATTGTTAATAACATCAGTTGCTATTCTCGTTTTATCGCATTACCGTCAGAAAATATGATATTGACTAATAAATATCCCCAACGTTACATATAGTATAACTTTAGTGAATTACACAATACGAATAGGATCATGCTTTATTTTGTAAAATCTACCCCTAAATGTAAACATTGCCTACACTAATGATATATTGCTAAAAATATGCAGTAAAACTTCTAGGTTGTGATGTTATTTCTGGTAAACTATTACTGTTAATTTTAAAATGTTGAACTAAAATAAGTTATAACATTCGATTATTTACTGTACTTCCTTTTTATGTTACCTTAATTTAGACAAAGATTTGTTAATAATATAAATTTCTGTGTTTTTGTTGTTACACTCTCTTGGTGGATCAACGATAAGTCAACGAACTTACAACGCAAAGATCTGGGGTTCGATTCACCGCGATGAACAAAGTTAATCTACAAAGATATACTATATGTAACATTGGGGATATTTCCTAGTCTAATCTACAAAAGATATACTACATGTAACGTTGGGGATATTTCCTAGTCTAATCTACAAAAGATATACTATATGTAAC
>NW_013746041.1:0-2315 GCF_000517525.1 Limulus polyphemus
CCATAAACACCTAGGTGTAACTCTACTTACTGAATGTGTAACCCCATACACATCTTTAGCGTTATTTGGTACAACAACTCCACGAACACCTAGGTGTAACTCTAGTTACCGAATTTATATTCACCATACTCATCTTTAGCGTTATTTGGTGCACCAACTCCACGAACACCGAGGTGTAACTCTAGTTACCGAATTTATAACCACCATACTCATCGTTAGCGTTATTTGGTACAACAACTCTACGAACACCTACATGTAACTCTAGTTACCGAATTTGTAACCAACATACTCATCTTTAGCTTTATTTGGTACAAAAACTCGACGAACACCTAGGTGTATCTCTAGATATCGAATTTATAACCACCATACTCATCTTTAGCCTTACTTGGTACAACTACTCCATAAACACCTTGGTGTATCTCTTGTTACAGAATTTATAACCACTATACTCATCTTTAGCTTTACTTGGTACAAATACTCCATGAACACCTAGGCGTAGTTCTAGTTACCGAATTTATAACCACCATACTCATCTTTAGCGTTATTTGGTACACCAACTCCACGAACACCTAGGTTTAACTCTAGTTACCGAATGTGTAACCCCATACTCATCTTTAGCCTCATTTGATACAACTACTCTATGAACACCTAGGTGTAACTCTAGTTACCGAATGTGTAACCCCATACTCATCTTTAGCCTTACTTGATACAACTACTCCATAAACACGTAGGTGTAACTCTAGTTACCGAATGTGTTACCCTCATACTCATCTTTAGTGTTATTTGGTACAACAACTCCACGAACACCTAGGTGTAACTCTATTTACCGAATTTGTAACCACCATACTCATCTTTAGAGTTATTTGGTACAACAACTCCACAAATTCCTAGGTGTAACTCTAGTTACAGAATTTATAACCACCATACTCATCTTTAGCCTTACTTAGCACATCTTCTCCATAAATACCTAGGTGTAACTATAATTACCGAATTTATATCCAAGATACTCATCTTTAGCCTTACTTGGTACAACTACTCCATGAACAACTAGGTGTAACAATATTTACCGAATTTATAACCACCATATTCATCTATACCCTTACTTGGTACAACTACTAGATGAACACTTAGGTGTAACTCTAGTTACAGAATTTATAACCACCATACTCATCTTTAGCTTTATCTGGTAAAACAACTCCACGAACACCTATGTGTAACTCTAGTTACCGAATGTGTAACCCCCATACTCATCTTCAGCGTTATTTGGTATAACAACTCCACGAACACTTAGGTGTAACTCTAGTTACAGAATTTGTAACCACCATACTCACCTTTAGGGTTATTTGGTACAACAACTCCACGAATTCCTAGGTATAACTCAAGTTAAAGAATTTACAACCACCATACTCATCTTTAGCCTTACTTGTCACAACTTCTCCAAAAATACCTAGGTGTAACTATAATTACCGAATTTATTTCCAACATACTCATCTTTAGCCTTACTTGGTACAACTACTCCATGAACACATAGGTGTAACAATAGTTACCGAATTTATAACCACCATATTCATCTTTAGCCTTACTTCGTACAACTACTCCATGAACACTTAGGTGTAACTTTACTTACCGAATTTATAACCACCATATTCATCTTTAGCCTTACTTGGAACAACTACTCCATGAACACCTAGGTGTAATTCTAGTTACTGAATTTATAACCACCATATTCATCTTTAGCCTTACTTGGTACAACTACTTCCATGAACACTTAGGTGTAACTCTAGTTACTGAATTTATAACCAACATACTCGTCTTTAGCCTTACTTGGTACAACTACTCCATGAACACCTATGTGTAACTCTAGTTACTGAATTAATAACAAACATACTCGTCTTTAGCCTGCTTGGTACAACTGCTCCATGAAAACCTAGGTGTAACTCTAGTTACTCAATTTATAACCACCATACTCATCTTTAGCGTTATTTGGTACAACAACTCCATGAATACCTAGATGTAACTCTAGTTAACTAATTTATCACCATACTCATCGTTAACCTTACTTGTTACAACAACTCCACGAACACCTAGGTGTAACTCTAGTTACCGATCTTATAACCACAATACTCATCTTTAGCCTTACTTGGTACAACTACTCCATGAACACTTAGGTGTAACTCCAGTTACAGAATTTATAGCCAACATACTCATCTTTAGCCTTACTTGGTACAACTACTCCATGAACACTTAGGTGTCCCTCTAGTTACCGAATTTATAACCACCATACTCAACTTTAGCCTTACTTGGAACAACTACTT
>NW_013746042.1:0-1694 GCF_000517525.1 Limulus polyphemus
CCTACCACTCACTTGACTCAGTTATCTATTCTTCAATCTATCTGCATATCTATCGCTAGCTTTATTTGCCGGGCTTATATAATTCATGATCCTTCCAGAAACTCCAGTGAGCATGCTACCAGTGTCGCATGACTTCTGTTGTCATAACAATAGGTTGTATAATGTCACTATTTCAATAACGGGTTGGTTTTACTCAGAAAAATTTATTTTGCCTTAAATAAAAACAAAAGTTGTTTTTGTTTGTTGACATAAAAATGATAAGTTGTGAATTCCATGAAATTATTCTACTGCAGGTGCAGTAGTGAAATAATGAATAGATTAGGTCTCTAAATCATTCATGAATTCTTAACAGCATAAATCTTTAATGTTAAAAGGAAATGTGGTGATAAATCTGATATTCAGGTTTGTACTTGTTTCATATAAGTTTTTTTATACACGTTTACCCATCCTTTTACCAAGATGTTAAACAGTTATATATGGCCAACAAGATATATGTATGCATCTTGATTGTTTTGAGTAATATGAGAATAAAAATCCTAATGGCAAGTTTAATGTAAAAAGTCCATTAATAAGTTAATGTTTACAAACATGCAATATGAGTATTAAAAGCAGTTAAGTTTGTGGTTCTTGTTTGCATGTGGGCTGCAGACAGGACTGGGATAAAAAGGAATACATGCTTTACTCACCTGTTCAATGGGAGTTTATTTTAGTACTTCAGGGTTAATTGTTTTTTTGCCACTTTTTAGTTGCAGAAGTTTTCTGATAGTCTTTTCTATACTTCTGGGTCCTCTAATCTTATATGAACTTGTCAAATTCAACCATAAATAGAAGTCTAGTGAAGAGTGATTGGTCTTTCAGGACCTTAAAGATGCAGTTCTCCACCTTATCATCAGAGGCTATCTCCATGTAAAATTCATGAAAGTATTACCAGTGGCTTTAAAGGGTTGGGCATTATGGGGAATGTTCTTTTGGAGTCTGTAATCATTACATTAGTAAGTTTCAGGTACTGGAGAAAAGACGACGACTTACCAAAATTTGTGAAGTGGCCCCCCTATGAAAATTATTGCCCACCGATGGTCTTGACTGTTGGACAAACCCATTTGGTGGATTGATCATTTCTTCTCAGTCCTTTGAAGCCCACATCATAAACTGCTGAGGATATTCCTTTACTTTTTCCTTAGAGGAACTCCTAGACTCTGTTTTTGTTCTATTAACCCCTCTTCCTGATTCGTATCCAATAAAAGTACCAAGACCCCGTGTAAAGTTTTAGAGCCTGTCCTCATATCATTTTATAGTGGTTGTAGGCAAATGCAGAATTTCCAGTTTGTTGAACAGAGGTGCCTTATGGCATGATAAAGATCAATGCTGTAGTGCCTGGGGAGCTACCAGATGGTGCTAAAGTCACACCCAGTTACCTCAACCAAACTGCCATTATTAACTTCCTTGTCTTCCTTTCTTTTATGACATATACAACCTTTCCAAGTTACTATTAAAAGTATCATTTGAGCATCTATCACAGCCTAGTGGAGCATTTGAAACAGTTTTTGTGAGCAAATTTCTCTACATGCTATGGGTGGATGGTCATACATTAGCTCAACTAGGAAGTTTCTTTGTTTTAAATTTCGTGCAAAGCTACACAAAGGCTATCTGCACTAGCCGTCCATAATTTAGCAGTGTAAGACTAGAGGAAAGGC
>NW_013746043.1:0-2926 GCF_000517525.1 Limulus polyphemus
TTATAATCAACCTCATTAACTGGATGTGGCAAAATGGGATGTAATGATAATTTATATAAAATACTTAACCTCAATAAGTAGATGAGGCAACATGGACCGTAATGACATGTTAATATAATATACTTAAGCTCAATAAACAGATGTAGCAACGGGCACAGTAATTACATGTTAATGTAATATATTTAACCTCAATACCTAGATGTGGCAATGTGAACTGTATAGACATGTTAAAATAATATACTTCACCTCCATAACTAGATGTGGTAAAGTGGAATGTAATGACATATTTATATAACATGCTTAACCTCAATAAGTAGATTTGGCATCGTGGACTGTAATGACATGTTAATACGATATACTTCACCTCAATAACTAGATGTGGTAACGTTGACTGTAATGACATGTTATTATAATATACTTCACCTCCATAACTAGATGTGACAATGTGGATTGTAATGACATGTTAATATAATTAGCCACAATAACCAGATGTGGCAACATAGACTGTAATAACATATTAATTTAATATACTTAACCTGAATAACTAGATGTTGTAAACAGCTCACATTGCCACATCTAGTTATTGAGGTTAAATATATTATATTAACATGTAATTACAGTCCACGTTGCCACATCTTTTTATCGAGGTTAAGTATATTATATTAGTATATCATTACAGTCCACATTGCCACATGTAGTTATTGAAGCTAAGTATATTATATTAACATGTCATTACAGTCCACTTTGCCACATCTAGTTGTTAAGGTTAAGTATGTTATATTAATATTTCATTACAGTCCAAGTTGCCATAATTTAGTTAGTTAGGCTAATTATATTAACATGTTATTACAATCCACATTGCAAGATCTAGTTGTTGAGGTTAAGTATATTGTATTAACATGTGATTACAGTCCACGTTTCCACAACTGGCTAGTGAAATTAAGTATATTATATTAACATGTCATTAATTCAGTGTTACCACACTTAGTTACCGAGGTTAAGTATTTTATATTAATATGTCATTACGTGGACTGTAATGACATGTTAATATAATTAGCCTCAATAACAAAATAAAACAACGCGGACTGTAGTGACATGTTTATATAACATGCTTAACCTCAATAACTAGATGTGGCAATATCTACTGTAATGACCAGTTAAAGTTTCAGAATTTTTTAATATATTATACTTAACCTTAATAACTAGATGTGGCAACGAGGACTGTAATGACATGTTAATATGATATACTTCACCTCCATAAATAGATGTGGTAACGTGGACTGTAATTACATGTTAATGTAATTAGCCTCAATAACCAGATGTTGCAACATTGAGAGTAATGACATGTTCAAGCTCCAAAATTGCTTTAATATAACATAATTTTCCTTTATAACTAGATGTGGCAAAGTGGAGTGTAATGACATGTTAATATGATATACCTAACCTCAATAACTAGATGTGGCAACGTGGACTACAATGATATGTTCGTATAATATACTTAACTTCAATAACTAGATGATGCAACGTGGACTGTAATGACATGATAATATAATTAGACTCAAAAGCTAGTTATGGCATCGTGAACTGTAATGATAAGTTCAATCTCTAAAATTGATTTATAATAATATACTCACCCTCAGTAACTACATGTTACATTGTCGACTGTAATGACATGTTACTATAATATACTTAATCTCAGTAACTAGATGTGGCAGAGTGGACTGTAATGACATGTTAATATAATATAATTAACCTCAATAACTAGATGTGGCTAAGTGGATTGTAATGATATGTTAATATAATTAACTTCAATAACTAGATGTGGCTAGATGGACTGTTATGGCATGTTTAATTTCCATATTTTTTAATATAATATACTTAACCTCAATAACTAGATGTGGCAGTGTGGAATGTTATGTCATGTTAATATAATATACTTAACCTCAATAACTAGATGTGTTTACGTGGACTGTAATGACGTGTTAATATAATATACTTAACTTCAATAACTAGAAGTTGCAACGTAAACTGAAATGTCATGTTAATATATTGTAATTAACCTCACTAACTAGATGTGGCAACATGGACTGTAATGACATTTTTATATAACATACTTAACCTCGGTAACTAGATGTGGTAACATGGACTGCTATGGTATGTTAATATAACTAGCCTCCATAGTTAGATGTGGTAACGTGGACTGTAATGGCACGTTAATATAATATATTTAACCTCAATAACTAGGTGTAGCAATGTGACCTGTAATAACATGTTAATATAATATACTTAACCTCAACAACTAGATCTTGCAACGTGGACTTTAATGGCATGTTAATATACTTAACCTAAATAACTAGATGTGGTAACGTGGACTGTAATGACATGTTAATATAATTAGCATCAGTAACTAGATATGGCAAGGTGGACTGTAATGACATGTTAATATAACATACTTAACATCAATAATTAGATGTTGCAACGTGAACTTTAATGACATGTTTCTATAATATACCTGACCTCAATAACTAGATTAGGCAAAGTGGGCTGTAATGACATTTTAATATACAATATTTAACCTCAATAACTAAATGTCGCATTGTAGACTTTAATGACATGTTAATATAATATACTTATCCTCAATAACTAGATCTGGCAACGTAGACTGTAATGACATGTTACCATAATACACTTAACATCAATAACTAGATGTGGCAACGTGTACTGTAATGACATGTTAATATAATATACTTAACCTCAATAACTAGATGTGGCAATATGGACTGTAATGACTTGTTAAAGCTCCAAGATTGCTTTAATATAATATACTTAACCCCAACAACTAGATGTGGTAACGTGGACTGTTATGACATGTTATTAAAAAATACTTATCCTCCATAACTGGATGTGGCAACGTGGACTGTAATGT
>NW_013746044.1:0-2272 GCF_000517525.1 Limulus polyphemus
AGAATTTATAACCACTATACTCATCTTCAGTCTTACTTGGTACAACTACTCCATGAACTCTTAGGTTTAACTCTAGTTACAGAATTTATAACCACCATAATCATCTTTAGCCTTACTTGGTACAACTACTCCATAAACACCTAGGTGTTACTCTAATTTCAGAATTTATAATAACCATACTCATCTTTAGCCTTACTTGGTACAACTACTTCATAAACACCTACGTGTAACTCTAGTTACCGAATTTATAATCATCATACTCTACTTTAGCGTTACTTGGAACAAGTACTCCATGAACACCTATCTGTAACTCTAGTTACCGAATGTGTTACCCCATACTCATCTTTAGCGTTATTTGGTACAACATCTCCACGAACACCTAGGCGAAGCTCTAGTTACCGAATTTACAACCACCATACTCATCTTTAGCCTATTTTGGTACAACTACTCAATGAACACCTAGGTGTGCATCTAGTTACAGAATTTATAACCACCATACACATCTTTAGCCTTACTTGGTACAACTACTCCATAAACACCTAGGTGTAACTCTATTTACCGAACTTGTAACCACCATACTCATCTTAAGAGTTATTTGGTTCAACAACTCCACGAATACCTAGGCGTAACTATAGTTACGAATTTATAACCACCATACTCATCTTTAGCCTTACTTGTTACAATGTTCGTGGAGTTGCCCATGTAGTTACCGAACTTATAACCACCATACTCATCTTTGGCGTTATTTGGTACAACAGCTCCACGAACACCTAGGTGTAACTTTAGTTACTGAATTTATAACCACCATACTCATCTTTGGCCTTACTTGGTACAACTACTCCATGAACACCTAGGTGTAATTGTAATTACAGAATTTATAACCACTATACTCATCTTTAGTCTTACTTGGTACAACTACTCCATGAACACTTAGGTGTAACTCTAGTTACCGAATTTATACCCACCATATTCATCTTTAACCTAGGTGTTGATGGAGTAGTTGTACCAAGTAAGGCTAAAGATGAGTATGGTGGTTATAAATTCGGTAACTAGAGTAACACCTAGGTGTTCATGGAGTAGTTGTACCAAATTAGGCATAACTCTACTTACCGAATTTATACCCACCATATTCATCTTTAGCCTAATTTGGTACAACTACTCCATGAACACCTAGGTGTTACTCTAGTTACCGAATTTATAACCACCATACTCATCTTTAGTCTTACTTGGTACAACTACTCTTTAAACACCTAGGTGTAACTCTAGTTACTGAATATTTAACCAACATACTCGTCTTTAGCGTTACTTGGTACAACTACTCCATGCACACCTAGTTAGCGCATGTGTATCCACCATACTTACCTTTAGCCCTTCTTGGTACAACTACTGCATGAACACCTAGGTGTAACTCTAGTTACTGAATATTTAACCAACATACTCGTCTTTAGCGTTACTTGGTACAACTACTCCATGCACACCTAGTTAGCGCATGTGTATCCACCATACTTACCTTTAGCCCTTCTTGGTACAACAACTCCACGAACACCTAGGTGTAACTATAGTTACCGAATTTATAACCAACATACTCATCTTTAGCCTTTCTTGGTACAACTGCACCATGAACACCTAGGTGTAACTCTAGTTACAGAATTTATAACCACCATTCTCATCTTTAGCCTTACTCGGTACAACTACTCCCACCTAAGTGTTCTTTCACTTTATTTACCGAATTTATAACCACCAAATTCATCTTTAGCCTTACTTGGTACAACTACTCTTTGAACACCTAGGTGTAACTCTAGTTACTGAATGTGTAACCCCATACTCATCTTTAGCGTTATTTGGTACAACAACTCCACGAACACCTAGGTGTAACTCTAGTTATTGAATTTATAACCACCATATTCATCTTTAGCCTTACTTGGTACAAGTACTCCATGAACACCTAGGTGTAACTCTAGTTACAGAATGTATAACGACCATTCTCATCTTTAGCCTTACTTGGTACAACTACTCCATCAACAATTAGGTGTCACTCCAGTTACTAAATTTATAACCATCCTACTGATCTTTAGCTTTACTTGGTACAACTACTCCATGAACACTTAGGTTTAACTCTAATTACCGAATTTATGACCACCATATTCATCTTTAGCCTTACTTTCTACAACACTACAGGAACACTTAGGTGTAACTGTAGTTACTGAATGTGTAGCCCCATACTCATCTTTAGCGTTATGTGGTACAACTACTCCACGAACACCTAGGCGTA
>NW_013746045.1:0-1696 GCF_000517525.1 Limulus polyphemus
ATTCTGTAACTAGAGTTACACCTACGTGTTTATGGAGTAGTTGTATCAATTAAGGCTAAAGATGACTATTTTGGTTATAAATTTGGAAACTAGAGTTACACCTAGGTGTTCATGGAGTAGTTGTACCAAGTAAGTCTAAAGATGAGTATGGTGGTTATAAATTCGGTAACTAGACTTACAACTAGGTGTTCACTGAGTAGTTGTACCAAGTAAGATTAAAGATGAGTATGGTGGTTATAAATTCGGTAACTATTGTTACACATAGTTGTTCATGGAATAGTTGTACCAAGTAAGGCTAAAGATGAGTATCTTGGATATAAATTCGGTAATTATAGTTACACCTAAGTGTTCATGGAGTAGTTGTATCAAATAAGGCTAAAGATGAATATGGTGGTTATAAATTCGGTAATTAGAGTTACACCTAGATGTTCGTGGATTTGTTTTACCAAATAACGCTAAAGATGATTATGGTGGTTATAAATTCTGTAACTAGAGTTACACCTAAGTGTTCATCTAGTTGTTGTACCAAGTAAGTTTAAAGATGAATATGGTGGTTATAAATTCGGTAACTATTGTTACACCTAGTTGTTCGTGGAGTTGTTGTACCAAGAAGGGCTAAAGGTAAGTATGGTGGTTACACATGCACTAACTAGATGTGCATAGAGTAGTTTTACCAAGTAAGGCTAAAGACTAGTATGGTGGTTATAAATTTCGGTAACTAGAGTTACACCTAGATGTTCGTGGAGTTGTTGTACCAAGTAAGGCTAACGATAAGTATGGTGGTTATAAATTAGGTAACTAGAGTTAAACCTAGGTATTCGTGGAGTTGTTGTACCAAATAACTCTAAAGACGAGTATGGTGGTTACAAATTCTGTAACTAGAGTTACACCTAGATGTTGATGGAGTAGTTGTACCAAGTAAGGCTAAAGATGAGTATGGTGGTTATAAATTCGGTAACTAGAGCTACACCTAGGTGTTCGTGGAGTTATAGTACCATATAACCCTAAAGATGAGTATGGTGGTTAAAAATTCTGTAACAAGAGCTACACCTAGGTGTGCATGGAGTAGTTGTACCAAGTAAGGCTAAAGACGAGTATGTTGGTTATAAATTCAGTAATTAGAGTTACACCTAAGTGTTCATGGAGTAGTTGTACCAAGTAAGGCTAAAGACGAATAGGTTGGTTATAAATTCAGTAACTAGAGTTACACCTACGTGTTCATGGAGCAGATGTATCATGTAAGGCTAAAGACGAGTATGTTGGTTATAAATTCAGTAACTAGAGATACACCTAATTGTTCATGGAGTAGTTGTAACAAGTAAGGATAAAGATGAGTATGATGGTTATAAATTATGTAACTAGAGTTACACCTAAGTGTTCATAGAGAAGTTGTACCAAGTAAGGCTAAAGATGAGTATGGGGTTACACATTCAGTAACTAGAGTTACGCCTAGGTGTTCAAAGAGTAGTTGTACCAAGTAAGGCTAAAGATAAGTATGGTGGTTATACATTCGGAAACTAGAGTTACACCTAGGTGTTCATGGAGTAGTTGTTCCAAGTAAAGCTAAAAATGAGTATGATGATTATAAATTCGGTAACTAGAGTTACACCTAAGTTTTTATGGAGTAGTTGTACCAAGTAAGGCTAAAGATGAGTATGGTTGCTATAAATTCGGAAATAAGAGATACACCTAGGTG
>NW_013746046.1:0-2927 GCF_000517525.1 Limulus polyphemus
TGAATATCTATATACATTATTTAGACAATTGTAAAAATTAATGAAAGTATAATTAAAAGTTTGGATGGAATTGAAGAATATAAATTAAGAATTGAGAAAAATATATGAGTTAATTAACACGTTGGCTGCAGACTAAAGTCAACAGTGGGTCATAGAACGATACTAGCTATTGGGTCCTATTTAATCCAGTCGGACTTAATGAAACACATGTAGATATGTTGTAAATATATGAGTTAATTAACACAATGGCTGCTGACTAAAGTCAACAGTGCGTCATAGAACGATACTGGCTATTGGGTCCTGTTTGATCCACTCGGACTAAAGGAAACACATGTAGATATGATGTAAATATATGAGTTAATTAACACAATGGCTGCTGACTAAAGTCAACAGTGCGTCATAGAACGATATTAGCTATTGGGTCCCATTTAATCCACTCGGACTAAAGGAAACACATATAGATATGATGTAAATATATAATGAATAATAAATATTGTGAAGTCTTCGTTTCAGAGTTGTCGCTAGGCGCTGGCTTACGGGGCCCGCGACCCGATTTTATTTCAGAGTGTCCCAAATCCCCAGTTACTGTCTTGAAACCATGATGAATAACAATATCCGAATCTTTTAAGTACCTATAGATAGCCATTTGTTAACTAAAATAATTGATACATCACCAGCATATTGTCCAGCTGTAAAGTAGTTATTGAGAGAAAGAGAGTTTATGGCCATCTTTCAGAAGTATGACCAAAATATATTTCGTGTTATATAGTAAGATCATGTTACTTTGTTTTAGCTTCATATACTAGTCACTAAATGACACATAACAAACATATCGCCAGTGTTTGAATATGTGATTTATTGGTTTGTATTTCACAAGAAACAAGAGTGAGAAATATAGCTAAATGAAAACTGTAGTAATCTTCACATTAGTGGTTCGTGAAATGATGTAACTCTTTCAAGCTAGGGGCATGATTTATACACGTTAAAGTAGTCATGGCAGCCACTTTATTTCCTTCCCATATTCACCCTTTGGCTAATTATCTGCTACATCTCTGGTGACAATAACTCGACCACTCTCTTCAACCTCCGTGACCTTTAGAATTTTTGCTGGACAAATCCCTTTTCACCATTGGATATTATACAGAAAATTCGTTACCAGGAGTCAATGGATGTAACGTAACATTAATGTCGTATAGTATTCGTTACAGTTGTTTACATGACCATTTTGATAATAGTTTCTAAAGTAACAAATATCATGGTATATAACGCCTTATGCCAGTGTAGGTGGGTCTATTAAACGGTAGATATTGTGAAATTACATCATAATTACATTGATAATAATTTTCCAAATCAGTACAATATGATTACAAGTACACGACAATCTGTTTCTTTATAGTTCTCGTATCCCTATCAGCACAGTTGTAATATTAATATCCCCTGGTTTTATTATTATCATGGTGAAAACTAACAATATAGGTTTAATCTTTAAAAAATGTAAACGTATGATTTAATATTTCTTTCATTTTCTAGATGGTGATGTGTACACAATTTTATCAATAACCACAGCACTTGAAATAATTTTAGACAGCATTACAGTAAATTAATCTATGAGACCTTGTTTTTTTAGCTATATTTTGTGCGCCAGCAATCCCAAGCATGAGGCGTGCGAAACTTCGATTGAATTTTACTACTCATCAGGATTCCCTACGAGCTTACACTTAAATTGAAATTATTTTTAAGCAGGGTTAGAGTAAATTAATCTATGAGACCTTCGGGTGGTCAAATACTTCAATCGAAAGGGTTTGACCTCCTGAGTCCAAAACCGTGATTAGATATCAAATATGTCAGGAGATGACGGAGCTATGAGTTAAAAATTTGTACTTCAATAAAAAAACAACAACAACAAAAACAAACTCGGAGCTATTCTGTGAGTCGCTATGCAGCAGCTAAAAAGAAATCTTAATACTTCGTTTCGTCAGAAAGTTACATTTTTTTATTGTGGAGGATAAACTTAAATTTTATATATCCAATAAGTTTTAATTTGATTATTTTATTTTCTGGGTTTACTAAATGTCCTATTGGAATCCTCTGTCCCTAACTCTCAGGTACTCATGACCAGTAACTTACAAAATAAACCATAATTTACTCCTTAAAGCCATTTTATCTATTCTTTTATTTTACATATATTATTGGTAAGTTGGATTTATGTAAAGAACTTACTGTGATTATAACTTAATGTTGATCAATCGTTTAACGCAAACAGAAACTCCATATTACGTTGCGTATTTTTGTACCAACGGTACGCGAGCCACAACATTACAGGTGAGAACTAACACAGATAATATTAGATAATTTAGAATATGTTTTGTTGTGTGTTACCGATAAATGTTTCAAGATATATAAAATCATTTATTAGATGATCTGACAACAAAGAAACATAATTTTTAGCGGTATGTTTATGTCACTGACACTTACAAAAATTAATAAATTTTGAGAAATAGAATATCATGAATTTAGTGTTTTGTACACGATAGTAATTTATTCGATATTCCCAAACATTTGTATATGCGATTATACCTGAACTTGATGCAATTAAAACATTCATTCAGATTCACATAGCACACTTGTTTTGAATATGTCATCATGGGATGATACTAACAGAATTGGATGACTAATTTTCAGACCACTTGTATTTTTGTTTTAATTCACCTGAAATCGAATTCTCGACTTTAACAAATTATTAGAAACACATTCTATAACCTAATAAGTTTGGATACTTTTTTGTATGTCCTCAAATGAGAATGAATCGGTGGAGATTTCCATTTCTGTTTATTCTGTGTTTAAATTGTATCTTTATGTATGCTGTCTATCTTTTTAGATGTGACTAAACGGCACACTCGTTCAGTTTTATATCGATGAAGTGGCTA
>NW_013746047.1:0-897 GCF_000517525.1 Limulus polyphemus
TGATAAAGGTATCTTCTCAGGTTACAGTCTGTGGATGACTTGGTGTGACATGTTGGTGATGCCCATGAAATACCATCTTGATGTTTATTCATTACTTAATTACAATTCAATAAAATATTGGATTCAGTGACTGAAACTGAAATCATATTTGGTGTACAAAGAAAGACAGGGAAAGAAGTTGAATTTATTTGTATATTTTTACCATTTTACAAAAAAATGCCAAAAATTAATGATTATTAAACCTCAAGAGTTCCTCAACTATTTTTTAATACAGAAATTCCTGATCATGACACAGAAAGGAAAAAAGAACAATTCTTCATTAAGTATAGGTGTATTCTGTTGAACTTATCAAGAAATTTATCATGTATTTGAAACTAGCGTGAAAGTCCAGAAACAGTGGCCAAACTTTCTTTATGTACTCTTTTTTATAAGTCTTAATTAGAGTTCCTTTGCAGTCATTGATTAGTGTAGTATATTTTCAAACAGTTTGAGAATTCTGTAACACTTTTAAACATTCAACTTTTACATATTTCTTTTAACAATTTAAACTTCTTTGCAGTTTATTTGCAATTTTCACTTAGTTGGATTCTCTACATTTTTAATTAACTTGTCTGCCTAATTAGCATATACAATTCTACTTAAATGCACAAATTTTCACCTATCACCTCCTTTCACCAAGTTCTTTTCCCAATGTTTTCTTCTTCTCTCATTTTCCAGCCTCTGCTAATTTAACATTTTCTTCTGTTACTTCTTATCTGGTTGGACTAAGCTTCTTTTGCTGTATTTTAAATTCAACCCTATGTTCCAACTACATTTAGTATTTTTCTTTTGGTTTAGTAGTAGTATACAGCATTCATGTTTAATATTAACAGTTATTATTCAGTTACTAATAGGTCA
>NW_013746048.1:0-798 GCF_000517525.1 Limulus polyphemus
TCAAGAAATTTAATGTTAAAGGTTGTTAACGCCCTGACTAAAGAAATCACTTGGCTTTGATGCAAAAAACATGTGAATGTCCTCTTTAACACCTTTCACATTTGCATACATTTTCCCATTAAGATTGTGTTGCAGCAAATGAAAAAGATGGTAACCTGATACTGCCACATCTGGAGAATATGATGGGTGGGGGAGAACTTACCAACCCAACTCCATAATCTTGTGTTGCGTCAAACATGCCACATACGGATGTGGCTTATCGTGGAGAAGAAGAACACCTTTCCGATTGACTAGTGAAGGGAGTTTCTGATGAAGGGCTTGATTTAAACATTCCAGTTGCTGACTATACATCTCTGCATTGACAGTTCGCTGTGGATTGAGGAGTTTGAAATAAATTACTCCTTTGATGTATCACCAAATGCAAAGTATCACTTTCTACGGATGGAGTCCAGGTTTTTGGATCGGAAGTGGTTTTTGTCTAGGACTGAATCATTGTTTTTGGCATTTAATATTCGCATAGAGAATGAATTTTTCATCACCAGTGACAATTATGTCCAAAACAGTTCATGCGCATTAGGCACCAGATGAGATAACGCAACGTTCACACGTTCGAAACGATAGTCATTGGAGAGTTCGTGAGGCACCCAAACACCTTCTTTATGGAGTTTTCCCATATTCCTTAGATGTTTTCACGTATGCAATTTCAGAGCCATTTCACGAGTGTGTTGCCTTGGGTTAGACTCAACAAGCATCTTCCGAGCATAATATCAATTCCAACATGTTGGCCCTGCCATCATA
>NW_013746049.1:0-1692 GCF_000517525.1 Limulus polyphemus
AGAGAACATAGTGTTACAGATACGCGAGAAAGCTAGGAACTACTTGTGGTATTCTCTGTTGCTGGATGAGTCTACTGATCTCTCGAGTTTGTCACAACTTCTCGTCTTCATTCGTGGTGTTAATTTGGACTTTCAGATCCCAGAAGAGTTGGCATCCATTTGCAGCACGCACGGAACAACAACTGGAGAAGACATTTTCATGGAAGTGCAAAAAACTTTGCAAAGCTATAACCTTCAGTGGAATCAGCTTCGATGTGTTACAGTTGATGGAGGAAAAAACATGGCTGGAGTGAGGAAGGGTCTAGTGGGGCAGATACAAACTAAGTTGGAAGATCTTCAACTCCCGGGCGCTCTGTTTATACACTGCATTATACATCAGCAAGCACTCTGTGGGAAAGACTTAGATATTTCTTGAATACTGAAACCAGTCGTTTCTACGGTGAACTTCATTCGGGGTCATGCACTTAATCACCACCAGCTCCAGGCTTTTCTTGAAGACATTGATTCTGAATTCTGTGACTTGCCTTATCACACAGCAGTGAGGTGGCTCGGCTGTGGTAAAGTCCTGTTTCGTTTTTATAAGCTCCGAAGAGAAATAGATATTTTTCTCACCAAAAAAGGATAGAGCTGATTCATTTCTGTCAGATCCTACCTGGCTGTCAAAGTTGTCATTTTTGGTTGACATCACATCCCACATGAATGAATTGAACTTGAAACTTCAGGGAAAGGATAACGTTATCTGTGATCTCTATAGAATCATCAAATAATTTCGGAGAAAGCTATCATTGTTTGAAGCACAACTGAAAGAAGGAAACTTCTCTCATTTTCAGTGTTTCAAAGAGTTTCGCGCTAGAATCGCAGAGGATGTCAACCTCGAGTTTCCGCAGAAGATTACTAGTGACTTAAATAAGCATTTTTTGGAGAGATTTTCAGATCTTGACAAAATTGAGAGTGACATTCTTCTGTTCCAGAATCCATTTGATTGTAACCTTGATGACGAGCCAGTCGAACTACAGTTGGAGCTCATTGATTTGCAAGCAAATGACTTGTTGAAAGCGAAGCACAGAGTAGGAAAACTTGTTGAATTTTATCGCTGCTTACCTGATGATGAGTTTCAAAGTTGAAGAAATTTGCCTCTGGTATGGCATCAGTGTTTGGAACAACTTATGTCTGTGAGCAAACATTTTCAAAAATGAAGTATGTGAAGTCAGCACATCGAACGAGGTTGATTGATGAATATTTGAAAGCAATTCTCTTGGTTGGATGCAGCAATTCCAAAGCAAATATTGATGATATCTCCAAAGTTAAATACCAGTTTCACAAATCTCACTAACCTTTTTTGCTGCTTAGTTTGTGAGATTCGGATATGTGCGCACTGGGTGTGATATAACTATCTTATTGCTAACGTTGCCTTCTTTGATACCTTTTTGGTAAATAAACATGTTTGTTGTCTTTATTTTTTGCGTATTCACTGTACAGTATTGAACAAAATGGTTATGCGGCCTGCGCTCATCATTCTCTCAGTTATCTGGCCTGCTGTGAAAAAAGTTTGGTGATCCCCTGTACTGAGAGATAATTAAACTTCCGGGTATTTTTCTTAATTTTTTCTCCAACTATTGAGAGATAACTGAACTTCTAAGTATTTATCCTTAGTATTTGTTTCTCCATCTATTGAGAGATAACTGAACCTCC
>NW_013746050.1:0-1697 GCF_000517525.1 Limulus polyphemus
AGTAATAGTTTTTTTAATTCTATTAATTTTGAAATTCAAGAAAAGGGAATACTACTGTACAAAACTTTATAATAAAATGTTTTCACTTTATTTAATTAAACGTTTTATCAAAACACTTCTGGCTATTTCCCATATATTATAACTGAAAATTTTCGCAAAACACGGTTTAACAGAGTTAATGGTATCCAGTATCTTAATACTAAAGTTGATATTGCTTTCATAGTTCCTAAAGTAGGTATTGCTGTATGATGAGAAGGATCTAATGTCTTAGAGTGTGGTTTCCAAATATATGTGACACTTAGGAGCCAATTATACTTGTACCTCAAAATGTTTTGACCAAATATTCAATTTTGTGTAAGTTATGTATTTTTGAGAAACAAAACACATTATTTTGTTTGTGGAATTTAATGTTTACAATGCTTTGAAGTTGACATATGTAAAACCCATGGGAACTTTCAGTGACAACTGTGTCAAATGTCATGTTTATTGTCTGGTGGTCAAACAGAAAATCTAGAACTCTTTGCAGAAAAATCAAAAATAAAACTTCCTTTACAATGTTTCAATATTTATTGGTGATTCTAAGATGTAGTCATGTACATAATTTCAAGTTTATATATAACTCATTAACTTTTGAAATGGTCTACCATTTACTGGCATGGATCATGGTTGTCAATCAATGGACCAAACAGTGGGTTCATTTGCATCATGTAAGTGCACAACCAACTAAGAAAAAGTTAAACAATGAATGAATCATTACTTGAATTATTCAACTATAAGAAATAATGTCATAAAATACTGTATATATTAAGTGAAAAACAGACAACATACATATATGGATGTTTCACCAATGGTTATAGTTCTAATAACATTAACAGTCTATAGTAGAAATAATAAGTATGAGCTCCTCCGTAGTGATATGGTCTCTGAACATTGGGGCTTATTTCTGATCAAACTTCAATTCACAATTATAGTTCCAATAATTAAAGTTCTATCCAATCATATTTAGGCTTTCATAATAATTGATCTCAAAGCATGTTTCAACAGTAAATGAAGAAACCACTTGACATAGCATTATAACACGGTTTTTTTGTAGAAAAACTAAGAGAAAATGAAGAAATGGATAGTATATTCTCAAGGGGTGGTAGGTTGTTTGCAAAAATAAAGTTATTCTTTGACATTTGGTGATACAGAGATTTATATATGATTTAGGGACTTCTATCCTATATATATATTATAATTGCAATTATAATTGGGATATATAGGTAATCTAAGGAGTTTAGGATACCACACTAACCCTCTGGTCTGAGGTAAAAGTATGGTATTTCATTACTCTTCTTCCTGTTTGCTCTTTTTCATTGCGGAAAATTTTAACTTTGTTATCAACCCCAACAGCTAGTTTCAGTTTATAAAACGAATTATAGAAGCTGGCCAGTAATTCACATCTTACCCTGTGATCGTGAATAAATATTCTGTTTAATTCTTTATTTATATTTGTTTATCTTCTTTTGCTGTTGAACAAACCGCCAAATTACATAAGGATCCTGAGAGCCTTCTTTTCGCAAGGATAACTACAGTACTTTGATGTATCTTATCTGATATTCAAACATCCCTTTCGTCATGCTGAATTTCGAAACAACAGAAATTCTCTAACGAATCGTAGACTATTCACGTTTATATTAGCTGGAAACTCTCTATTT
>NW_013746051.1:0-1696 GCF_000517525.1 Limulus polyphemus
TTCAAAAGCAGGAGTTTCCAAACATTTTAGCTTGAGATCATACTGTTACGTCTCTGGTCGTTTGTTAATTTCCGGTATAAATTCTTCCCGAGGAACTTCACCGATACAAGTCCTTTCTTAAATAAAACTAGTTTATTCTTTCTCAATACAACTTTATAGTACACAGAATTTTCACAGTCAATACGTTTGCAATCTCGATAACAAAACACACACTTTATAATACCGTCACTACCGCTCATTTGACTCAATTATCTGTCTCTATCTATCTACAATTATTATCTCCGCTTTAGTTGCCGGGCTTATATACTAAAATAGAGAGCGACTAGAAAAGACTAGAGTTGCCAGGAAAAGTCAAGATCCTTCGAGAATCTCACGACGTGTTACCAGCGTCACGTGACTTCCGCTGTCGTAACACTGTTCCTTAGTATTGTTCGTCCCGAACAATAGCCACTTACATTAAACCAATAGATAATTAACAATAACTTAATTAAATGTACAGAATTTACAAACACAAAATTTAAATTCAACAACGTCTCTTAATTTTACGGGACGTATCTTCTTCTGTACTGGTCTCTGTCTCGTTGGCTTCTGCTTCACGTGGGGTTCATCTGCTCCATCAAGAAATGTCCTATTATCGGTCACATCAGTGGTAGTAACTTCATCAAGGGCTTCACTGTTTCCCTTCTCAAAACTGAGTAGAGTTTCTTCTTCGACAGTGGATTTTTCAGGTGACACGTCTTCAGCAGCATCATTTGTTCCATTGTTCTGTTGTTCATTTCGTTCCAACTGAAATGTCCTGGACCGTGATAACGCCAAAACCTGTTGGCATGCACCACCTTATTCTTACCTCGCCAATCACATTTTATTCGGAAAGTTACGTTTGAGAGACGATCCACAATGTCATATGGGCGTTCCCACGGAGAAGACAACTTAGGAGACTTCCCTTTGGTCTTCCTGTGATTATACAACCACACCTTGTCTCCTGGTACAAAGCTGACTTCAGTAGATTTCTTATCATAACATAGCTTCATGGAATCAGCAGACGTTTTCAAGTTTGAACGCACTTGATAGTGAATATCATCCATCCTTTCCGATAACACTTTCACGTACTCTGACACATTTCCAGGCAACTCTTCGTAAGTTGGGCGTCCTGTTATGAGATCCACTGGCAACCGAAGTTTCCGACCAAACATCAACTTTGCTGGAGTGTATCCAGTGGCTTCATGCTTTGCTGTTCTATAGGCCATCAACAGTGGAGGGAGTAAGACATCCCAGTCATCTTGGCGGCTATTAAAAGACTTTGCCAATTCCTGTCCAAGTGTCCAATTGTACTTTTCTACCATCCCATCAGACTGTGGGTGAAGTGGCGTTGTCCTGGTTGTTCGTATGCCAAACAATTTATAGCATTCTTGGAACACAGCTGATTCGAAGTTACAGCCTTGATCTGAATGCAGTTCGTATGGCATACCAAACCTGAAGAAGAAATCACTAATAGGCGATGCTACAGTTGTAGCTTCCTGATTTGGTATTGCATATGCCACAGGTCACTTGGTGAAGTAATCCATCACCACACAAATGTACCTGTTTCCAGCACGAGTTTGGGACAGAGGACCAGCAATGTCAATGGCTACTCTTTCCACTTACGTGCCAACTTGATATAACTTCATTGGAGCACGTCCCTTATGCTTGGGTCCCC
>NW_013746052.1:0-996 GCF_000517525.1 Limulus polyphemus
AAAAGTAACAGGCCAAACAGTTTTCTAACAATAAATGTAGTTACGTGTAGTAATGCAATCAAACACAGATCACACAAATGATTTACTTCACCTTCTTTGTGAATATCCTATCTAAATGAATTTATTCTCAGAGATCATCCATGTCTAAATGAAGAAGAACAGTTGTGTCCGAGGTTTCTGTTAACTTCTAATTATAGAAATAACTTTTTTTTATAGAAATTCCACTGATTAGCGTTAGTCAAAAATCGGGAAAAAGAAATAAACCTTTAATAAGTAGTTAGATTAAAGTGAGTAAACGTCTGCTTGTGGATGACTACCAAGACACTAGACTAGTCGAAGTAAGTTATTCAGGAATGATCAATTACTTGGATCTCATGAAAATGTTTACATCGAAGTATTAATAACATTATTGCGCCAAAGAACTTTACTATAACAGAGAAACTCAAATAACTAAAAACGATCAGGAAAGAAAGCTTTACTCTTCAAAATAAATATACAAATACTACAATATAACAGTGAAGCTAATACTCAAACGATGGAAGATCACTATTCTCCTAAGTCAGTGTTTGCAGCAATCCATCTTATATAGTGTGAAACCCTAGTATAAACTCCAGGATACCCTGGTTGAGCACAGTTGAAGCCAAATGATACAATTCCCACTAGTGTCCATCGTCCACTTTCTTCTAGTACCAGAGGTCCTCCAGAATCACCCTAAAATATGTAAAATGGAATAATACTGTAATATAATCGTTATTTTAATGCCTACTAGAACATTTTAATTTTATCAACATACTAGTTGCTATGCTATTACTCTCAGCTAACAAAAATGTATAGATGATGATTAAGTGAATTTTGTATTTCATCACGCACCTAAGAAGATTCTTAAAATTTTGGGCAATGACCAAATACATCGGGAAAAGTACAATAACTACAATTACGAAAAATATGGTGATTTGCAGTGCACAGCGCCACAGCATATCTGTTCTATCGTATCTT
>NW_013746053.1:0-1698 GCF_000517525.1 Limulus polyphemus
GCATGGACCTAATGAACCTACATACCATTTCTGGTGAAGATCCACCCACACCCTGGGAAGTAGTTACATGGACATACAACAGACAGTACTATTCTATTTATATAGATCACAAGTCACATTAATCGAGCATCCAAAGATAACCCAGTACTGGGTTCCAAACCCTTAACAAGGGTAAACTAAGTAAATTAAACATTTGAGAATCAGTCTTCTAGTGTTTCCTGCCCCCCCAGTGGCACAGCGGTATGTCTGCGGACTTATAACGCTAGAAACCTGGTTTCGATACCTGTGGTGGGCGGAGCACAGATAGCCCTTTGTGTAGCTTTGTGCATAATTACAAACAAAATCTATTATTTCCGATAACTTGTTCCAACTGGTGGGAGATATTCTGTGTACAAAGCTGTGCTTATAATTTCCATAACTACAACACACTAGTTTCTCTATATGTACATTTAAATAAAATAGAACGATCCAGTTGATTGTATCTCTAAAGGAGTGAAAATGTAATATTTTGGTGATTCTGTTTTAGCATCTTCTGAGCATAGAATCCAACCAGAGACCTATCGCGAGTACTTTACTCACTGAACTAAACTATTAACCACCAAATAATTTCTAGTAAAGCGCTAACTACCACATTCTTCCCCCCTCTGACAAGCAAGGCCCGTCCTCCGGTCTTACCTGAGGTTATTGGGACGACCACTAGGTGGGAACCAGTTTTCATGTGGTAAATCAGTTTTTCTCATTATTTTCCAGCTCGATTTCAAACTCTAGAAATCCCCATTAGTTGAGTTATCTTTTTTTTAGTTAAAGATTTAACCCACAAGTAATTGTTATTAAGACACTTGTTAACAATTCAAAATATTACAACATAACACCATCTTCTTAGTTTTAATAAATTTAAGTTCCAATCAAATGTATTCAGGCCAAAATACTACAAACACAATAGAAATTGAACTGAAAAACAGTTTTAGAGTTTATAGGTCATAGATACATTAATGAAAACTAGAAAAAAAATATATATATATATACAAAGCAAAAGAGTAGTCTGTGTGTCCGTTTTTCACGTATATAATATTTGAAGGATTTCAACCACACTTGGCATTCAATTAGCCCCCTCCCCCCAGGAAGTGTCATTGGGGATCGGTGTTTGGATGTGACTTCCACGACATCCCTAGAAGGGCCATTTTCTGTCTGGATGCTCAACTTTTATACCAGATCTCAGCCAAGTAAGTAGAAGTGCTTATTGTCAGTGTTTGTTTGTTTGTTTTTGAATTTCGCGCAAAGCTACACGAGGGCTATCTGCGCTAGCCGTCCCTAATTTAGCAGTGTAAGACTAGAGGGAAGGCAGCTAGTCATCACCACCCACCGCCAACTCTTAGGTTACTCTTTACCAACGAACAATGAGATTAGCCGTCTCATTATAACGCATGTTTTGGTGGGACGAGGATTTGAACTCGCGACCCTCAGCTTGCGAGTCAAGCGCCCTAACCACCTGGACATGCCGGGCCAACATTATTTGACATTTAATAAATGCTTTTCTAGCCCTTTTCTGTGCATAAAAACAAGTCGCGAAACTTAACAAATGCAAAAATAAGAATAAATAAATAACATGTCTAAATTTGAGGCCCTCTTTGAGCTTGAGGCCCTTGCCAAATGGCCAATCTGAGCCACCTTTTAATTGGCTCTAGGCGTACGGTGTAT
>NW_013746054.1:0-1697 GCF_000517525.1 Limulus polyphemus
GATTTTGTTGACTTGTATAACTGTCTTTTTAGTCCTTCTTCCACTAGATTTTGTGAACTTTGATAACGATCATTTTAGTAATTCTTACACTAGGATTTTTGACATTCATAATGGTCTTTATCATTAGGTCTTTTTTTCCTTCTTACATTGTACATTTTCGACTTTGATAACGGTATTTTAGCTCTTTTTCCACTAGATGTTGTCGACTTTGATAACGGTCTTTTTAATTATCTGTCACTAGATTTTATCGACTTTGATAATGGTCTTTTTAGTCCTACTTACACAAATTTTTTTTGACATTCATAATGGTCTTTTACTCTTCTTACATTACATATTTACGAATTTTATAACTGTCTTTTTAGTAATTCATGCACTAGATTTTTTGTAATTCATAATGGTCTTTCTAGTCTGTCTAGACTAGATGTTTTCGACATTGATAACGGTCTTTTTATCTTTCTGCCACTAGATTTTGTAGTCTTTGATAACGATCTTTTTATTAATTCTTACACTATATATTTCGACATTATTTATGGTCTGTTTAGTCCTTCTTCCACTAGATTTTGTTGACTTGGATAACTGTCTTTTTATTCCTTTTTCCACTAGATTTTGTTAACTTTGATAACGATCATTTTAGTAATTCTTACACTAGGTTTTTTGACATTCATAATGGTTTTTTTTCCTTCTTATATTGTATATTTTCGACTTTGATAACGGTATTTTTAGCTCTTTTTCCTCTAGATGTTGTCGACTTTGATAACGGTCTTTTTAATCTTTCTATCACTAGATTTTATCGACTTTGATAATGGTCTTTTTAGTCCTACTTACACTAAATTTTTTGACATTCATAATGGTTTTTTTGTCGTTCTTACATTATATATTTACGACTTTCATAACTGTCTTTCTAGTAATTCTTACACTAGATATTTTGACATTCAAAATGGTCTTTATATCACTAGATTTTGTTGAGTTTGATAACTGTTTTTATAGTCACACTTACACTAGATTTTGTTGAATTTGATAACGATCATTTTAATAATTATTACAGTAGATTTTTTGACTTTCATAAAGGTCTTTTTAGTCCCAATTACAATAAATTTTTTGACATTCATAATGGTCTTTTTGTCCTTCTTACATTATATATTTTCGACTTTGATAACGGTATTTTAGCTCTTTTTCCACTAGATGTTGTCGACTTTGATAATGGTCTTTTTAGTCCCACTTACACTAATATTTTTGACATTCATAGTGGTCTTTTTGTCATTCTTACATTAAATATTTACGACTTGTATATCTTTCTTTCTAGTAATTCTTACACTAGATATTTTGACATTCAAAATGGTCTTTATAGTCTTTCTTTCACTAGCTTTTGTCGACTTGGATAACTGTTTTTATAGTCATACTTACACTAGATTTTGTTGAATTTGATAACTGTCTTTTTAGTCCTTCTTCCACTAGTTTTTTTAACTTTGATAACGATCACTTTAATAGTTCTTACTTTCGATTTTTGAGATTCATAATGGTCTTTTTAGTCCTACTTACAATAAATTTTTTGACATTCATAATGGTCTTTTTGTCCTTCTTACATTATATATTTGCGACTTTGATAACTGTCTTTTTAGTAATTCTTACACTAGATTTTGTGACATTGATAATGTTCTTTATAGTCTTTCTTTCACTAGATTTTGTTGAATTTGATA
>NW_013746055.1:0-3561 GCF_000517525.1 Limulus polyphemus
CCATCAACACCTAGGTGTAACTCTAGTTTCCGATTTTATAACCACCATACTCATCTTTAGCCTTACTTGGTACAACTACTCTATGAACACATAGGTGTAGCTCTAGTTATAGAATTTATAACTACCATACTCATCTTTAGCCTTACTTGGTACAACTACTCCATGAACACGTAGGTGTAACTCTAGTTACCGAATTTATATCCACCATATTCATCTTTAGCCTTACTTGGTACAACTTATCAATGAACACCTAGGTGTAACTCTAGTTACAGAATTTATAACCACCATACTCATCTTTATCCTTACTTGGTACAACTACTCCATGAACACTTAGGTTTAACTCTAGTTACCGAATTTATAACACCCATACTCATCTTTAGCGTTATTTGGTACAACAACTCCACGAACACCTAGGTGTAATTCTAGTTACTGAATTTGTAACTACCATACTCATCTGTAGCGTTATTTGGTAAAACAACTCCACGAATACCTAGGTGTAACTCTAGTTACCGAATTCATAACCACCATATTCATCTTTAGCCTTACTTGGTACAACTACTCTATGAACACATAGGTGTAACTCTAGCTATAGAACTTATAACCACCATACTCATCTTTAGCCCTACTTCGTACAACTACTCCATGAACACTTAGGTGTAACTCTAGTTACCGAATTTTTATCCACCATATTCATATTTAGCCTTACTTGGTACAACTACTCCATGAACACCTAGGTGTAACTTTAGCTACCGAACCAAGTAAGGCTAAAGATGAGTATGGTGGTTATAAAGTTCGTGGAGTAGTTGTACCAAGTAAGGCTAAAGATGAATATGGTGGATATAAATTCGGTAACTAGAGTTACACCTACGTGTTCATGGAGTAGTTGTACCAAGTAAGGCTAAAGATGAGTATGGTGGTTATAAATTCTATAACTAGAGTTACACCTATGTGTTCATAGAGTAGTTGTACCAAGTAAGGCTAAAGATGAGTATGGTTGTTATAAAATCGGAAACTAGAGTTACACCTAGGTGTTGATGGAGTAGTTGTACCAAGTAAGGCTAAAGATGAATATGGTGGATATAAATTCGGTAACTAGAGTTACACCTACGTGTTCATGGAGTAGTTGTACCAAGTAAGGCTAAAGATGAGTATGGTGGTTATAAATTCTATAACTAGAGCTACACCTATGTGTTCATAGAGTAGTTGTACCAAGAAAGGCAAAAGATGAATATGGTGGATATAAATTCGGTAACTAGAGTTACACCTAGGTATTCATGGAGTTGTTGTACCAAATAACGCTACCAATGAGTATGGTGGTTACAAATTCGGTAACTAGAGTTACACCTAGGTGTTCGTGGAGTTGTTGTACCAAATAACGCTAAACATGAGTATGGGGGTTTTAAATTCGGTAACCAGAGTTAAACCTAAGTGTTCATGGAGTAATTGTTCCAAGTAAGGCTAAAGATGAGTATGGTGGTTATAAAATCGGAAACTAGAGTTACACCTAGGTGTTAATGGAGTAGTTGTACCAAGTAAGGGTAACGATGAGTATGGTGGTTATAAATGAGGGAACTAGAGTTACACCTATGTATTCGTGGAGTAATTGTACCAAGTAAGGCTAAAGATGAATATGGTGGTTATATATTCGGTAACAAGAGTTACACCTAGGTATTCGTGGAGTTGTTGTACCAAATAACGCTACAGATGAGTATGGTGGTTACAAATTCGGTAACTGTAGTTACACCTAGGTGTTCGTGGAGTTGTTGTACCAAATAACGCTAAACATGAGTATAGGGGGTTATAAATTCGGTTACCAGAGTTAAACCTAAGTGTTCATGGAGTAATTGTTCCAAGTAAGGCCAAAGATGAGTATGGTGGTTATAAAATCCGAAACTAGAGTTACACCTAGGTGTTGACGGAGTTGTTGTACGGTAACTAGAGTTACACCTAGGTATTCGTGGAGTTGTTGTACCAAATAACGCTACAGATTAGTATGGTGGTTACAAATTCTTAGCTGTTTATGGAGTAGTTGTACCAAGTAAAGCTAAAGATGAGTATGGTGGTTATAAATTCGGTAACTAGAGTTACACCTAGGTATTCGTGGAGTTGTTGTACCAAATAACGCTACAGATTAGTATGGTGGTTACAAATTCGGTAACTAGAGTTACACCTAGGTGTTCGTGGAGTTGTTGTACCAAATAACGCTAAAGATGAGAATGGGGGTTATAAATTCGGAAACCAGAGTTAAACCTAAGTGTTCATGGCGTAATTGTTCCAAGTAAGGCTAACGATGAGTATGGTGGTTATAAATTCTGTAACTAGAGTTACACCTATTTGTTCATAGAGTAGTTGTACCAAGTAAGGCTAAAAATGAGTATGGTGGTTATAAATTCGGTTACTAGAGTAACACCTAGGTGTTCGTGGAGTTATTGTACCAAGTAAGGCTAACGATGAGTATGATGGTTATAAATTAGGTAACTATAGTTACACTTAGGTGTTTATGGAGTAGTTGTACAAAGTAAAGCTAAAGATGAGTATGGTGGTTATAAATTCGGTAACTAGAGTTACACCTAGGTTGTAACTATAGTTACCGAATTTATAACCATTTCGGTAACTAGAGTTACACCTAGGTGTTCATGGAGTAGTTGTAACAAGTAAGGCTAAAGATAAGTATGGTTGTTACAAATTCGGTAACTAGAGTTACACCTAGGTGTTTATGGAGTAGTTGTACCAAGTAAGGCTAAAGATGAATGTGGTGGTTATAAATTCGGTAACTAGAGTTACACCTAGGTGTTCATGGAGTAGTTGTACCAAGTAAGGCTAAAGATAAGTATGGTTGTTACAAATTCGGTAACTAGAGTTACACCTAGGTGTTTATGGAGTAGTTGTACCAAGTAAGGCTAAAGATGAATGTGGTGGTTATAAATTCGGTAACTAGAGTTACACCTAAGTGTTTGTGGAGTTGTTGTACCAAATAACGCTAAAGATGAGTATGGGGGTTATAAATTCGGTAACCAGAGTAAAACCTAAGTGTTCATGGAGTAATTGTTCCAAGTAAGGCTAAAGATGAGTATGGTGGTTATAAATTCTGTAACTAGAGTTACACCTAGGTGTTGATGGAGTAGTTGTACCAAGTAAGGCTAAAGATGAGTATGGTGGTTATAAATTCGGTAACTAGAGTTACACCTAGGTGTTCATGTAGTAGTTGTACCAAGTAAGGCTAAAGATGAGTATAGTGGTTATAAATTCTGTAACTAGAGTTACACGTAGGTGTTCATTGAGTAGTTGTACAAAGTAAGGCTAAAACTGAGTATGAGTTACACCTAGGTGTTCATGGAGTAATTGTTTCAAGTAAGGCTAAAGATGAGTATGGTGGTTATAAACTAAAGATTAGTATGGTGGTTATAAATTCTGTAACTAGAGTTCTTACTTGGAACAATTACTCCATAATCACCTAGGTTTTACTCTGGTTACCGATTTATAACCACCATACTCATCTTTAGCGTTATTTGGTACAACAACTCCACGAACACTTAGGTGTAACTATAGTTACCGAATTTA
>NW_013746056.1:0-557 GCF_000517525.1 Limulus polyphemus
GTAATGATAAAGATGAGTATGGTGGTTATAAATTCTGTAACTAGAGTTACACCTAGGTGTTAATTGAGTAGTTGTACCAAGTAAGGCTAAAGATGAATATGGTGGATATAAATTCGGTAAATGGAGTTACACCTAAGTGTTCATGGAGTTGTTCTACGAAGTAGGGCTAAAGATGAGTATGGTGGTTATAAGTTCTATAACTAGAGTTACACATATGTGTTCATAGAGTAGTTGTTCCAAGTAAGGCTAAAGATGAGTATGGTGGTTATAAATTCTATAACTAGAGTTATAACTAGGTGTTCATGGAGTAGTTGTACCAAGTAAGGCTAAAAATGAGTATAGAGGTTATAAATTCGGTAACTAGAGTAACACCTAGGTTTTCGTGGAGTAGTTGTACCAAGTAAGGCTAACGATGAGGATTGTGGTTATAAATTAGGTAACTATAGTTACACCTTGGTAGTCGTGGAGTAGTTGTACCAAGTAAGGCTAAAGATGAATATGGTGGTTTACAAATTCGGTAACTAGAGTTACACCTAGGTGTTCGTGGAGTTGATGTA
>NW_013746057.1:0-1695 GCF_000517525.1 Limulus polyphemus
CCAGCCAGCCAGGTTAAGAAATAATCAATGAGAGGGGTCACCAATGGTACTCAGAATTATGGTGCCAGCCAGGCTGAGAAATAATCAATGAGTAGGGGTCACAAATGGTTGTACAAATAAGAGTTGTACAGACATTGTTTGTTTTCGTGATAAATAACTGAGAATTTAACCTAAAACTAATTCAAAGAAGAGTGTGTAATGATATGTTAACTACTATATCTCCAATATATATTGCCGACGAGGTCTTTCGCTCAATACCAGGACTCATCGGGACGGCTGAGATACGACAAGCACATTAATGGTTGAGGCACTATTTATATGGTGAGAACTAGATTCAACAAGTGAATTGTAATTATTGTTAATTTTATGTATACCATTTATAGTTCAGGACTAGGGTAAGGGTTAATAACACAATAATATTTACTTATTTTTAATAAGGATTATTTATTATCATATGAATTGACAGGAGAAGACTACATTAGCAATTCTAATAATGTATAAGTAAAAGCAAACAAGAATATGTAATAATATCTCAAGCACATTACATATGTCATATCTATTGCCGACGAGGCCTTTAGACCAATACCACGGCTCATCAGGCGACTGGGATGCTGTGGTTTCGAGAAGTGAAGAGAATAATACTGTCAATGATCATGCACATATAATTTAATCATTAGAAAAAAAAATAGCCTGTAATTTCGTTTTCCTTCAATGAGGGGCTCAGTATGGAACACCTTGAACATTTGTTTCATCATAAAAAAAGTATGTTTTGTATCTATTTATATATGTATGTGTTTGAGTGTAGGTGTACATGGGAGTATAGCCGCTTATGATATGCATATATAAATAATATATTAATACTGTCATGTTATAGGGCATCTGTTGGTTCTCTTTCTCTTTGATAAATAAAATATTAATTGAAACAAACGTTATCTATCTGCCTCAGACATTTCTAGATGATAACATTATTCTTATACCAACAGAGGCATTGTAAATAATTTACGAGAGTTCAACATTGCAGAGACAACACCGGTTAGTCAAAATGTGCTTAGTATTTGGTACCGTGACTTCGGGGATTACTGGAAGCATTAATAATCCGTTTTTAATGTCTCGTTCTGAGCAACTTCCAAAACTAAATATTTATAGAAATGTTGCTTATGATATATTTATCTAAAGACACGAAAATTGAGACTACTCTTTTGCAAAATTGATAATGTTGATTCTGTTGTAATTGCAGCTTATGCAAGAAGCATAAATTGTATAAAATGTTATCTTTCATAGACACTTGTACGATTTCCTTCCACTCCAGACAATTAGTGGGTTTATTTACAAATGTTTGTATATTAATAAAAATATATGTATGGAAATGGCTCTTGGCTAATGGATCTCAATTTATGCACGATGGATAATTTAGAGCAAAGAACTTGGACAAAAAAATCGTTGATCAATAGATTTATAAACAATAGGAAGTGTTAACAAACACAATCAACAACAACACATTTATTGTAAAGCACTTCCTGTAATAATTATGGTAAACCATGTATAACTACAGGAAGTATTACAGTCACTTGTGTCAAAAGTTGTAATTGGCTATACCTCCACTAAAATATAATTACTATTTTATTGCTACAGTTTGTTTGTTTGTTATGGATTTCGCACAAAGCTACATGAGGGCTATCTGCGCTAGCCGTCCCT
>NW_013746058.1:0-1692 GCF_000517525.1 Limulus polyphemus
GTGGTGAGGGCCAGGATAAGCTAAATGCAAAAAGAATAAGAGGCAAAGAAAAGTTTAGCATAGGATTTGAGTGTAGAAGTAGTTCTAACGTTAGGCTTAATTGTTACTATTGTAATGCTTGAAGAATAAGAAATAAAATAGATGACTTCATGGAAAGTTAATGATTTAGATGACAGAAATTACTTGGAAATATAGGGTTACAGGTAATTTATAGGGTAGAGTACTAAAGAGAGGTAGGGTGGCTTTGTATATAAAATGTTGAAGTTGAGGATATCAAAGATAATAGCAAGGATATTGGGAATCCATTTTGGTTTCTATTAGCGGATATAAAAGGAAAAGGCTTTTAGTAGGAACTTTTTACAGACTATCAGATGGTATTGATGAAATTAGTGAGAACTTTACAATGAGATTAAGATTTCAGCTGTTAATGAAATAGTAATTATCGGTGATTTTAATTTAAGGCATATAGATTGGGAAATGCTAGAGTCAAACAATGAGGTAGAACATTTTTAGAAACTGTTTGAGATTACTTTTTTTCACCAATTGGTCAAGGAATCTATTAGAAACAATGCTATTTTAGATTTATTGTTAATTTCAAATATATAAATGATTGAGAGAGTAGAAATTGGGGAACACCTCAGTGCAAGTGATCATTGCTCTATCAGCTTCAATGTCTTGGTGCATATGGAAATAAGGAATAATATTTTGGTTATGAATTTAAAAAAAAGCAACTTTTGGAGGGATGTGACAAGAATTATTGGTTGTGAATTGGGCAGTTGAGTTATTTGGAGAAACTGATTAAATGTGAACATTTTTAAATATTCAAGGTAAACATATTCCTAATAGAAAGAAGTGGTGGCTGCAAGCAAAAAGCAGGTTGGATCAGAAAGTGTATAGGAGATGAAATTAAAGAAAAGTATAAGAAATTTGATTTGAATGATATGAAGGGAGGTATAGAAGATCTAGCAAGTTGGTGAAACAGGATATTAAAATGGATGTATGAGAAAAGGTTGGCTGAAAATGTAAAAATTAACAGTAAGTATTTATTTAAATATTTAGAGGGGAAACAAAATACTACGGTGGGGTAGGATCCATGAGGGATGATAAAGGAAGGCTAGTGTCTGATGATTATGAGATGGTTGAGTTATTAAATTCTGCTCTTTCTTCTGATTTTACTATTGAAGATTTAAGCAGTATTCCACATCTTGAACATTTGGTAGATGGAAACAAGATCGAATAAGATGACTACATTAATTCTGATCTTTTTAAGAAAAAATGGGGAAGTTTAAATAAAGATATGGCACGTGGGCCAGATGTTTCCCCAAGGGTTTTGAAGTAGGTTAAGGTTTGGATATGTGAGCCACTTGCTACTACTTGTAAGTTCTTGAATAGTTGGCAGATGCCAGGGGATTAGAAGTTAGTTAATGTCATTTCTCTTTTCAAGGGAGGTGATAAAAATTGTTTCAGTAATTATAGTCTGGTTAGTGTTAAATCAGATGTGATAAAAGTTTTGGAAAGTTTGATAAAAGATGCTTTGGAAATCCACTTAACAAAGTTTAGAATTTTATTGGATAGTTAACATGGTGTTACTAATGGAAAATATTGCCATTCTTTGAAAAATGAGATGAGTTAGCATATTGGATGAAAGAAACCAGGCGTTGTTATAAATGAAGTTCAGTCAAATTGAATTAA
>NW_013746059.1:0-1698 GCF_000517525.1 Limulus polyphemus
CTAATAAAAAAATACTTACTTAAATTACATATACAGAAATTTAGTAATAACAAAAGAAAATTTTGCTAAAATTAATAAAAATAAGATGATCTAAACTGTTAAACATGAAAAATCAAATAATAATATCATACCAAATCACGACATAGGATGTAACCCTAAACACCTTCACTTACCAAATGCCCAGAATCGCGATAAATATTATAAAAATCTGACAATTTGTATCGTAACCGAAACCGTAAAAAATCGAAATAAATTGAGCTTTAAAGATATTCACAAAATGAACACCAACACAACGTGATAGTACCTTACTACGAGCAGAATAAACCACAAACTTAGCTATACACGACCCCAAGCGTAACAATCTGAAGTGATTCGAACTCAAATGTGGTAAAATTCCAAAGAAAGCCACCTGTTCTTTTTCTTGGTCCATTATGCTATGGCCTAAAACTATCTTGAACAAACTAAAAACTAAATTCCACATATCTTGTTTTTTGGAACATTGGAAAAACAAATGAGCAATAGTTTCTCTATCCACACCACAGAAGGAACATAAGCTTCTCCTAAACTGATGCGGTACATGGGGGATGGGGGGGGGGGTGAAAATTATTCTGTAAAGCAATAAATATCTTTCGCAAGGAAAGACCCTAAAATAAACTTAAATCCAAACCATTATTACGTGTAAAATACAAAACACGTGTGGGGAAGCTTCCCCCGGAAGGTAATCGAGAAGAAAGACAGGATGTCCAATCTTGGGGTAGAGCCGAATAAAATTGACGGAAACGTTTACCAACAAATTCCTTTGTGAGATCACTATTATTAGTCAATACCAATTCAATAATCGCCGATTCCCTGAGAAAACGGGGGATAACCTCATAATGTAAATGACGAAGACGCGTGATACCTGCTGCTACAAATTCAGTAAAATAAAATGTTCGCCTACGATTATCCACTAAATTAGGGTTGAAAAACAAAGGTAGTTCGAAAATTTCCATAATCTCGTCTAATGGTCTCCGAGTAAACCCATCCGAAAATTATCTATCCTTTAAAGATCTCAGCGATATACGGAGGTAAAAGGCGCAGCAATCGGGGAACCATTTGACATGAAAATACATCAGTATCGAGTTGAAAATCACCATAAAGACCAAAATAAAAATCTAATAACAAACTTAAAACATCAAGACACTGTCTCAATAAGCAATTCTGAAGCAGTTTCAATCTATAGATATATTTAGGGAGACGAATATCTACAAAGTTGAGTCCCCCTTCGTATGTATGTATTCCCATATAATGATCAAACACTCCTTGCGTAATAAAGCAAAAGTGGATACCATAGTACAGAGCCAACCAAAGCGTTAATAATCAACACCCTTCCTTTTCAGGGATAATTCTCTATACCTCCAAGATGTTAAAATACGAGTGACTCGTCCACAGATATCATGTCAATTCGTACGGTACATCGCAACTATATCGTGGTGAAACTATACCAAGAACCGTCAAAACTTGTAAAGAAATGGTAATTCCCTCAAAAGTCTCCACTCCCCGAGAACCCCAACTCCCTTGCCACAGACCTCTGCACTTATCATGATTAATCAGACTACCTGACGCCCTCCCATAAAGTCACCAAATTTGGAGAACAGGAGTTATAGAAGAGACGTCACTAAGCGCCAAAGAAGTATCATGAACATGTTGAAACATAAG
>NW_013746060.1:0-1762 GCF_000517525.1 Limulus polyphemus
ATGATGGTGAAATGGAATCAGGTATAGATATTAAATCAGAGCAGGAGAAAGACCAAGATTTGAAGCCAATAATTTATTTTCTAAGAGCAAGTGTTTTGTGCCCTGCTTGGGAGAAGGTGTCTAGCTTAAGCCCTGTGACAAAGAACTATTGGGCACAATGGGGCCAGTTGAAGCTTGAAGATGGTATTCTTCTCTGGAGATGGGAAAGTGAAGACCTGGCAAACGGTTATACCGAGAACGTTACAGGAAGTTATGCTGCGTCAATCACATGATAGTTTAACATGAGGACATCTTGGAGTTAAGACATTGAGTCACCTATGACAGATTTTACTGGATATGTACGAGGCAAGATGTGGAAGAATGATGCAAAACATGCAGTACATGTAGTGCTAAAAGGGGACCCAAGCATAAGGGACGTGCTCCAATTAAGTTATAAAGTTGGTGCACCAATGGAAAGAGTAGCCGTTGACATTGCTGGTCCTCTGCCCCAAACTCGTGCTGGAAACAAGTACATTTGGGTGGTGATTGATTATTTCACCAAGTGGCCTGAAGCATATGCAATACCAAATCAGGAAGCTACAAATGTAGCTTCGGCTATTAGTGATTTCTTCAGATTTGGTATGCCATATGAACTGCATTCAGATCAAGGCCGTAACTTCGAATCAGCTGTGTTCCAAGAATGCTGCAAGTTCTTTGGCATCCAAAAGACCAGGACAACGCCACTTCACCCAGTCTGATGGGATGGTACAAAAGTACAACTGGACACTGGGACAGAAATTGGCAAAGTTTTGTAATAGCCGCCAAGATGACTGGGATGTCTTACTCCCTCCACTGTTGATGGCCTGTAGGACAGCAGAACATGAAACCAGTGGATACACTCCAGCAAAGTTGATGTTTGGTCGGGAACTTCGGTTGCCAGTGGACCTGATAACAGGATGCCCACCTTATGAAGAGTTGCCTGAAAATGTGTCAGAGTTCATGAAAGTGTTATTGGAAAGGATGGATGATATTCACCATCAAGTGCGTTCAAACTTGAAAACGTCTGCTGATTCGATGAAGTTATGTTATGATAAGAGATCTACTGAAGTCAGCTTTGTACCAGGAGACCAGGTGTGGTTATATAATCCCAGAAAGACCAAAGGGAAGTCTCATAAGTTGTCATCTCCATGGGAAGGCCCATATGACATGGTGGATTGTCTCTCAGACGTGACTTTCCGGGTAAAATGTGGTCGGCGAAGTAAGCTAAAAGTGGTGCATGCCAACAGGCTTTGGAGTTATCACGGTCCAGGACATTTCAGTTGGGAAAAAGTGGACAACAGAACAAGTGACGCTGCTGAAGACGTGCCACCTGAAGAAGCCACTGTCTAAGAAGTTCTACTCAGTTTTGAGAAGGGAAACAGTGAAGCCCTTGAAGTTACTACCACTGATGTGACTGTTACTGATGAAGCGGATGAACCACACATGAAGCAGAAGCCAATGAGACGGAGACCAGTACGCAAGAAACGTCCCAGTAAAATTAAGACTGTTGAATTTTAATTTTGTGTTTGTAAATTCTGTACATTTAGTTAAGTTATTGTTAATTACCTATTGGTTTAATGTAAGTGGCTGTTGTTCTGGACGAACAATACTAAGGAAGGGGCAGTGTTACGACAGCGTAAGTCACGCAACGCTAGTAACACGTCATGATAATCCCACATCTAGTAAACACTCGAGCATTCAAGAACCTTTCACTTCTTGGCGGTCTTATATACAAGAATACCGC
>NW_013746061.1:0-1693 GCF_000517525.1 Limulus polyphemus
GATTGACCGGCACTATATAACGCCCCCACGGCTGAAAGGGCGGGCATGTTTGGTGGGACGGGGATTCGAACCCACGACCCTCAGATTGCGAGTCGAGCGCCCTAACCACCTGGCCATGACGGGCCGAAATCATTTCAAACTAACCAATTTTACAAGTTAGATTAAAGAAATATTAATGTTATATTCTGTTCAGTATCATTAATTCTTTCTTAAAATAACATGCATATTAAATTGTTTTAGCTTATACATACTATTTTCCAGGATTTGTTAATTATTTTTAGCCTAAATAGAGCTCTTATCGTGCCTGCTTTTTTGTAAATGGATTTCTCATAGTAACATTAAATGTATTCTTTTCTTCCATGTTCATAATATTTTACGCAAAAGATAACGAAAAAGTAAACATTCTGTATCAGACCTCAGCTTTAAAATAGCAAAAATTATTATCCAAAATAAATATCTTAGATCATCTGATGATGCAAAAATCTATCGTCATCTCTGGCATTTGCCAAACAATGTATCTTATAATTCAGTTGAGTTTGTATGCTAACCGTCGCGTTCACAAGATTATTCTCATCGGAGATTTTGTACTTTGAGATATTTAATGTGTTTTAATACATTCATTCTTTAAACCTTGTCAACTAATCTGCCATCCCGTCCCCCTAGTAGTTCAGTAGTAGGTCTGAGAGCTTATAGCGCTAAAAAATCGGGTTTGGATACCAGCGTTGAGCAAAGTAGAGATAGCCCATTGTGCAACTTTGTGCCCAACAACTAACAAAAATTGACTCTATTAATATGTCATCTTTACATAATGTCTTTTTCAACTAGGTTTTTTATACCTAAGCATAAATGTGTAAGTTTCCATTAGATTAATAAAACAAGGAAAAGAAATTAACGTAATTTATTGCTTTCCTTAAGCCTGTAAGTCATTGATTATGGTTGATCGAGCTATAATTTCATTTTTTATCAGGCTCGTTTCAATTTATTTTCGATAAGTTTGAAGACCTTTTTGAAACTCAATCAAAGACAAACGTAAGACGGTTGTTGTCATTCTTGTCGTAGAACGTTTCGAAGAAGAACTTTCGCAGAACAAAATCTACGTCAGTAACGCAATTCCCTTCTGTATTAGAATATATACATCGTTTACTCAGCTCTAAGTAATATCTTGATAACTTCCTCAAGGATTTAATTAATCGGTTCTGCACGAGTATAGTAGGATAGCTTATATAATAGGCTTCTTACCTTTATAAAAACGTTATTGAATATCATCTGTTCTTTTCTCATGTCTTCTATTCTCAGGGGTTCGAAGTACGAAACATGACAATTAACTGTTTTAGAAAGCATACTGTCCCTGATGGCCTTTAACATTTACTTAAAGTACTATAAGTGATCCTTTAGAAATGTTTCCTTCGTAAGTTTTGTACATGAATGGTTAAATCGTCTTATCTCTGGAATATAGTTTAGAACGTATCATCTGATAAAAGAAAACTTTACGCGGTGATCATGGTCTTGTATTATTCTATCGAGTTGAAGAGAGCAATCTCTTATAAAAACAAACAGTTCTATAGACGTATATATATATATATGAATTTATCTGCCCGCATTGCCTTTGTAACAAATTTGTTATTATTTATTTTAATATCGGCGTTTGTTTAGATTACATTTATATTTAAAAACATGCATAGCTTATCGTCTT
>NW_013746062.1:0-1694 GCF_000517525.1 Limulus polyphemus
ACAATTATACGTTTCACGAACTTTTCCTTTATTACGATAATGGTTTTGCATCATTTCCAAGGATTGACAGTTTCGGGCCTGGCATGGAATTTCGCGCAAAGCTACACGAGGGCTATTTGCGCTAGCCGTCTCTAATTTAGCAGTGAAAGACTAGAAGGAAGGCAGCTAGTCATCATCACCCACCGCCAACTCTTGGGCTACTCTTTTTTACCCATGAATAGTGGGATTGACCGTCACATTATAACGCCCCTACGGCTGAAAGGGCAAGCATGTTTGGTGGGACGGGGATTCGAACCAGGCCTAAAGTAGAAGGAAGACTGCTAACTACAGCACCCCAAACAGTCCCTTCTGATACTCTTGTGTAACCTATGAGTGGGATTTTACCATCACTCCTACAATGCACGTACGATCCCAAAGTGCTGAGCGTGAATTTTTGCGGCAGCGGGATACGAACTCGAAACCTTTGGTAACAGCTAGTATTCCCGGTATTGAATCTTTTTACAAGGCTAGTTCCCTTTAAGTTAATATCTTAGGCCCAGAGACTTGGGGGTTACAACTGTTTTTAGTAATGGATATTACATTTAAATTACTAACACTCTTAAGTCAAATGTCAAATCTGGAAATTAGCTGATCAAAGGGAATTCTTTGTAATCTGATCGGAAAACAGATCTTTAAATAAACTGAAGTTAAACTGGATGAAAACTCAAGACAGCTAGCATCTGTATGATTCTCATAGTTACCGTGTGATAGCTACTGATGCTCACCGGCTTGTTTCTGTCAAGAACTTTGTTTGTTTTCTCTATTTCTGTACTGATACTTTCGTCCAAATCAACATTCTCGTTTCGGTAACCTCGATTATAGCTCATACTATACCCAAAAATTAACAGCAAGAAAAAAGAAAATATTATGGTGATAGTAAAAAACACAAAATGGAATTGGATAAACGTTTCCTTTCTCGACGATCAATGGATGTGGCACCGTGTTTACAGCAAATTAGCTATGCCACCGGAAGCTTTTCAGCTCAGAGTGTGAATATGTTTACCTTATGCGATATTTGACATTTGTAGCTTTATGTACATTTGTTTGTTTGTGTGTGTGTGTGTGGATATGGTTTCAAAATATTTTATACATTTATCTCTTCCCTCTAGCAAACCGGAAGTTATTCGTTCAGCAAGCATAATTATTTATCTTTAACTTAATAGTAACGCCATTACACACAGTTATAATTTTGCTTTAAATGGTAAATATTGTTTTTCTTTTTTTGTATTTGAGCTTACTAATTTTAAGGGTTTGTTTGTTTTGTAGTTAAACGCAAAGGTACACAATTTCTAGTGTTTAAATTCTGCAAAATTACCCCTGTACCACTTGGGGAGGGGCAATTTTAAGGGATCTTCTAGGATTTATTCTTAAAACTGGGCGTGAGTTAGCCCTGTGGTAGAGCTCTGGATTTCGGAGCTGGCGTACCTTTCGAATTCCTATGATACCATACAATATCCTCCCATCCTCCTCATCAACTTTATGCTGGGGTGCAGTTAAAGAGTGAATGTCAATACCTTAGATTGGATGGTTGATGGTAGTGTGCTACCGATTGGCTACCTTTCATTTGAGGCCCGGCATGGCCAGGTGGTTGAGGCACTCGACTCGCAATCTGAGGGTCGCGGGTTCGAATCCCTGTCACACTAAACATGCTCGCC
>NW_013746063.1:0-945 GCF_000517525.1 Limulus polyphemus
GAATTGGCAAAGTTTTGTAATAGCCGCCAAGATGGCTAGGATGTCTTATTCCCTCCGCTGTTGATGGCGTATAGAACAGCAGATCATGAAGCCACTGGATACACTCCAGCAAAGCTGATGTTTGGTCAGGAGCTCTGATTGCCAGTGGACCTGATAACAGGATGCCCACCTTACGAAGAATTACCTGAAAATGTGCCAGAGTTCATGAAAGTGTTATCTCAAAGGATGGACGATATTCACCATCAAGTGCGTTCAAAACTTGAAAATATCTGCTGATTCCATGAAGCTATGTTATGATTAGAGATCTACTGAAGCCAGCTTTGTACCAGGAGACAAGGTGTGGTTGTATAATCCAAGAAGACCAAAGGGAAGTCTCCTAAGTTGTCTTCTCCATGTGAAAGCCCATATGACGTAGTGGATCGACTCTCAGACGTGACTTTCCGAATAAAATGTGGTCGGCGAGGTAAGCCAAAGGTGGTTCATGCCAACAGGCTTTGGCGTTATCAAGGTCCAGTTGGAACAAAGTGAACAACAAAACAAATGACGCTGCTGAAGACGTGTGACATTAAAAATCCACTGTTGAAGAAGAAATTCTACCCGGTTTTGAGAAGGAAGACAGCGAAGCCGTTAATGAAGTTACTACCACTGATGTGACTGTTACCGATAATGGGACATTTCCTGATGGAGCAGATGAACCCCAAGTGAAGCAGAAGCCAATGAGACAGAACAGTACCGAAGAAGATACGTCCTGTAAAATTAAGAGATTTTGTTGTATTTTAATTTTGTTTGTAAATTATGTACATTTAATTAAGTTGTTGTTAATTATCTATTGGTTAAATGTAAGTGGCTATTGTTCGGGATGAACAATACTAAGAAAGGGGCAGTGTTACGACAGCGGAAGTCACGCGAACTGAGAGCATGCGCGCTGGAGTTTCTCGAAGGATC
>NW_013746064.1:0-747 GCF_000517525.1 Limulus polyphemus
CGAGAAATTAACAAACAAGCAGATACGCAACAGTATGTAAGGATAAGCCGATAAAAAAGGCCTTCGTATATTATGTATAGTTCATCATAGTCTCAAATATCTCTTACAACAATGTAAGACTATTTTATAAACACCTCACATAAGTTTTAAAGGTTTCCAAAGGATGTTAAGTTTCGCCAAAAAACATCGTTGAAGTAGAGAACCGGGAAGTAGCGTAACAGCTAAATGTTCTGCTCATTATTCTGATTCTGGCGTCAGAAGAGCTAGCTCACCAATGTTTGAAGTTGCTACGATGATTTACACACCAAAATGTTGTATTTTAACTTGGGGAGTACAGCAGCAGGCTAGCATTTCAATAGCTTTAACACATAATGTCCATCAAGACAACTTATCACGCCAGGTAAAACTGCTGCCTTCATAGTAACTGCCATTCATTAAAGAAAGAGGAGAACAGGTAATAAACTTTTTTTGAAAAAAAAAATAAGGATGATGTAGGGATGGCAATGCCAAAAATGACTTAAAAAAAGGTAGGGATAAATGCAAAAAACCATACAAAAATCCCTACATAAGTAGCCAATGGGATAATGTTAAAAGCTTATGGGAATTAGCCATTGTAAGACTTTATAGCATTATTCAGCTTAAATGGTTTTATTCAAACTGGAATTCCCGTAAATGAAAGGAATTCGACGTTTAGTTGCAGATTAAAAGTTTTTCTTGGAAATATTTGGCTACTTATGTAGGGATTTT
>NW_013746065.1:0-2357 GCF_000517525.1 Limulus polyphemus
AAGTTTATTAATAGATGTAAGGAGTATGTTCTTACATCTATTAATAAACTTGAACATACTCCTTACATCTATTAATAAACTTCATTGTACAAACAAAAATGTTAATACTTATTACTCCTCTCTTTCACATTGTACAAACAAAAATGTTAATACTTATCACCTCATTCTTTCACATTGTACAAACAAAAATGTTAACACTTGTCACTTCTTTCTCTTACATTGACTTCCTCTTTCATTTCTCAGAATGGCGGTCTCTGTTACATAGGTTGAGCTTCTTACAGCTGTTATTTTTTACGTTTTACCATTTGTATTTCATGCTGACATCACCTTAAAGATGTTTATCTCAACACATCAGCGATCTGGAAGGCCTTAGTCACATGTCAGGCGCCTCTTACTACAATCTGAAAGGCGTTGGTCACAGGTCACGTGAATCTTATTACGGTCTACAAGGTCTTGGTCACATGTTAAACTCCCCTTATTACGGTCTACAAGGTCTTGGTTACATGTTAAACTCCCCTTATTACAATCTGGACGGTCTTGGTTACATGTTAAACTCCCCTTATTACAATCTGGACGGTCTTGGTTATATGTTAAATTCCCCTTATTACGGTCTACAAGGTCTTGGTTACATGTTAAACTCCCCTTATTACAATCTCGACGGTCTTGGTTCCATACACGTCTAACTTTTACTTGTGACTATTTTCGAATCAAACATTTAATTAAAAAATAGGTAAGATTTTACCTTTCCAGAACCTCTTCTCAAAGACTGTTTATTCTAAACAACAAGTAATATCTCGACTTTACTTTTATACTTTACTCATGCGCAGAGGCGGCCCAGTGACTGTTATGGGTCTTGACTTTGTAGCACTTCGCTTCCCCTTCGTATTTCCATTAACTTTATTTCGGTTGTACTTATTACTATCAAGAGTTGACTTATATCAAAGTAAACATAAAAATGTGATGTTTATTACTACGAATTAGTAACACATTGATTTAGAAAAAGATTTTGTTCCTTACTGGCAACATAGTACCTTCTTCCTTCGCCTCTCTTGGTTTATTCGTTCTCTCTCACACATCTTTCGGTCTTGTCTTTTCTTTTTCCTTTGAACTCTTGTTTTCGATATTCCTTTTTTAAGCCCATGCCGAACAGGTCCCTATCTTTGTTTACCTTGCACCTGTTTTCCGTATATCAGATTATAACTTTTCATATTCATAGAGCGTCTTTCTGCTTCAAATCCGACTGAACTTAGAAACGCGGCCTCTAATTTGCTCACGCCAATAATTTTCTAACGACTTAAAAGTACTGTAATCTCCTAATTCCTTAAAGACTGACCAAAGGCGGTCGCTTTCTCACCTCTCTCTCAATCCCATCCGATGTTCCCTACACCTAACTTCATAACTGTGATTTACGTACAGGACTGTGGAGATGAGGTTGAATAGCCCGTGTCCTGTCACTGCATAAAAAATCTAAAAACAATCACGCTTCTCACATTGGAGTCATTGGTGTGTTATAAGAGTGAGGGTCCAATTCTATTATTAGGTTTGAAAAGAGCAGCCCAAGATTTGGCGGTGGGTGGTGTTTTATGTGGTATGAACAGGCCAACCGTTTTCACATTTGGGTCCAACACAAACACAAAAATATATATACCATAGAAGAAATATCATAATCAACTTTAAAGTTGGTTATTTTATCGTTTATTTCACGAGTTAGAATATTTGGTTATTTTATCGTTTATTTCATACTCCTTACATCTACTAATAAACTTGAACATACTTCACTTATTACTCCTCTCTTTCACAAAAATGTTAATCTTGTACAATGTGAAAGAGAGGAGTGACAAGTATTAATATTTTTGTTAGGACAGTGTGAAAGAGAGGAGTAATAAGTATTAACATTTTTGTTTGTACAATGTGAAAGAGAGGAGTGACAAGTATTAACATTTTTGTTAGGACAGTGTGAGAGAGAGGAGTGACAAGTATTAACATTTTTGTTTGTACAGTGTGAAAGAGAGGAGTGACAAGTATTAACATTTTTGTTAGGACAGTGTGAAAGAGAGGAGTGATAAGTAATAAAGAGATTATTAACCACAATGTATGGTTCAGACAATACTCTTTCATTTGGCTACAGATCACGTATTATTATTTCCAGAAAATACCAGCAAACTTCATTAAATATTATCCGACGAATCAAATTCAACTTTTCAGGGATCTTGGTTTGTCTCGTTCCAATTTGTCTATTCTCCATTTAAAAACACCTAATCCTGGCCATTTCCATTTAAAAACACCTAATCCTGGTCATTTCCATTTAAAAACACCTAATCCTGGTCATTTCCATTTAAAAACACCTAATCCTGGTC
>NW_013746066.1:0-1687 GCF_000517525.1 Limulus polyphemus
AAAAAAGTCGGTGGAACGCCATAAATAGTTATGAAATGTAATTATCACTTGTTACAAAAAAAAAGAGAAAACAGAAACTGTATGAACTTATTACAAAAAGTTTCGAATATTGCAATTTAAGATTTAATATTCTCAAAATACTTTTATTTTAAATTATTTCTTATGAATTTATATTTTGTTACAGTTATTGATCAACCACATCCTTCTGATGTTTGTCCTGCCACACCATTAACTATGTCAAGTGTTATGAATAACAAACATTACAACTTATGATTTCAACATAAATAAGGCACAGTGACTCGGCAAATATGATAATTCACTGTAGTTGACGTAACAAAGAGGGTTGTATCATCCTTACCAAAATGCCCCCCCAGTGGCACAGCGGTATGTCTGCGGACTTACATCGCTAGAAACCGGGTTTCGATACCCGTGGTGGGCAGAGCACAGATAGCCCATTGTGTAGCTTTGTGCTTAACTTCAAACAAACAAACAAACCTTACCAAAATTATTTTATATTGACACCCCCACCCCATGATAATTAATGCCGCTCCTACTAACTTTACTCAGGTGCTTCCTTTTTGGACTATGAAAGGGTGGGGCAGCTGTAGATTAACGGACTCACAACGGTGAAATAGAATGTTTGATTCCATGCGGTGGACACAGAAGGTAGCCCAATGTGCTTTTGCTCTAAACACAAAACAAACAGACAAACTTTATCACACGTAGCAAAAGTGTATTGAATCGGTTATATTGATTTTCAGGTCGGTTTTTCACTTGCGCTCTAAAGGACATACCTTGCTCCGATCGGAAATTTAAATTAAAGAATTCACCGAAGAAAATGTTTGTGAAAAAAGCAATAAAAGGTAAATGAATTCCTAGCGGGTTTTAAACCACAATTTCTGACCGATGTTTATCAAATACCTTTTCAGTAATCCGAACGTATAGAGCATTCCGAGACTTTACAGGACTTTCTGTGTGTGTGTTAATTGTTTGTTTGTTTTGAATTTCGCGCAAAGCTACACGAGGGCTATCTGCGCTAGCCGTCCCTAATTTAGCAGTGTAAGACTAGAGGGAAGGCAGCTAGTCATAATCACCCACCGCCAACTCATGGGCTACTTTTTTTTACCAACAAATAGTGGGATTGACCATCACATTATAACGCCCCCACGGCTGAAAGAGCGAGCATTTTTGGTGTGACGGGGATTCGAACCCGCGACCCTCAGATTGCGAGTCGAGCACCCTAACCTCCTGGCCATGCCGGGCCGCTCTGTGTACTTTGTATCTGTCCTTCTTGCCCATGAGCTCAATAGTTACCCACACTGGTCCCTACAACCTTGCATAATGTCCTGTCACACCACAGAGCTTCTGTACAGCTTCTGGTATTCCTTTGTGATCCAGCACCTTGATACTCACAAATGTTTGCTGAGATGCAGAATCTATGACAAAGTTGCACCTTTGGCCATCCAGCTTTCCTGTCACATAGACACTATGTGTGCTTGCCATTTTACACTTAGCTGTTGGGACTTTCACGATGGGGGTTGGTGGGCGTCCCTCAGCACCAACCACTACTGGTTTCCTGAAGCTGACTTATTGGTAATATTCTTCTTACACTGGCTCCTCATGTGTCCTTGCTCTCCACAGTTCCAACAACATTTCAGGGTAGCAGCCTTTCCTGCCATGGCATCTT
>NW_013746067.1:0-2655 GCF_000517525.1 Limulus polyphemus
GGACTATCTGTGTTCTGCTCACCACGGGTATCAAAACCCGGTTTCTAGCGTTGTAAGTCCGCAGACATTCCGCTGTGCCACTGGGGGTGGGTGGGGCAAAGATTTAATATCAGCTTTGATAAAGAAAGAAAGAGCATGCAACTCTATATATATTTTTTTGTTTTTGTTTTATTTATTGTTTTGCAAAGTCATCCCAATTCTAAAACAAGAACAACTCTCTCCATAAGTAAATATGTGTTTAACCTTTTCTCTATATATATATATTTTCTACGGTTCTGCCATATCTCCTTTACTTTTTTATGTTTGCTTTCCAACTGTGTTCCTTGAAAACATTTCTTAGGTTTGTAATTTTGTTGTTGTTGTTGAAGACGAAACAGATGTCACTGTGAAACTTTTATCACGTCATGTAAAAGAAATAGCACAGATAGCCCATTGTGTAGCTTTGTGCATAATTACAAACAAACAATAAAAGAAATAGGAATGTAATTAGACTGTAAGGGTGCTAACAACAGGATGTTAAATATTTATCCTTTTTTAAAAAAAAAATTACATTTACTTGTGATAAACTGATGCTACAATCCTAGAACTACGTTGTTCGATTGGTGCTTTCAAACAGAGATTCAATAACAAAATTTCTAAAGATTTTGTTTTGTTGCATACACACGATTGATATGTTGAAACATGCGTTTTTGAAAGGTACTAATCTTACTGTAACGTTTATCTATATTGGTAAATACACGCGTGTCTACATGACGTTTTAAATCTGGATGAATCATTTCAGGACATCTGTAGAATTACGAAAGAAAGAATGGGGAATTATGTTATGGTATAAAATGGCTGAGCAGGCATTTCATTTAGCATCAGAAGGCATTTTGCTTGGCCTGCATGCAATAGCCAAAAAGTCTAGCTGAATTATGTTCTTAGACAATGCCTGAGCTAGGAAGCATACATCTAAAACCCATAACAAATATTTTCATGGAATCAAACTGGATGCTGCATTATGTGGATAAAGAAGGCGTATAAATCATACTTCTTCAACACGAAATGAGTTGACATCAATATATAACTGGAAAATAGAACAAAAGAAAGAATTAAATTGTGGCGGAATGCTACAAGTTTTTCAAATACCTATAGAATGATAGGTTTCTTTTTTTGTGAGTGTAAAACACTTAAATACACCATTTGTCATCATAGTTGTTTAATAGTATTTACATGTTATGTTGGATAACAAAAATACTATTACAAGATGTACTTCCGCAGGGTCCCCGAAAGCGTTCTATTTCAATAGTATATAAAACCAAAATTAAGAGTAACGAATATTTCTATTTCTTGCTTTTGAAATTCATGTCATGCTGTGTTGTAACCTACAGACGTCACAACAGCACAAATTGCAACGTTAAGCGTCCCTTATGTGACGTCACTTTAGTGTCCACTGTACAGTGGTGCGAGAGGTTAAAACAGGTGACACCTCCAGGCGGCCTTCGGCCCCCTTTCGGGAAAATAAAATAATTGTGAAATCTCTGTACTGAAAAGAGCTTTGTTTGTTTGTTTGTTTGTTTTTGAATTTCGCGCAAAGCTACACGAGGGCTATCTGCGCTAGCCGTCCCTAATTTAGCAGTGTAAGACTAGAGGGAAGGCAGCTAGTCATCACCACCCATCGCCAATTCTTTTACCAACGAATAGTGGGATTGACCATTATTATTATTTTTTTTTTTTTCATCGCTGAGCTCAATTCGATAACTTGTATACAGTATTGCTATCGTCTCTCTCGTGTACTCTTTTATCAAGATAGTCCTCCTTAACCTCATTATATTCGAATGATGTCTCTCTTATAGAGGAGTTACATTGAGTGTAATTTTCTTCATTTATAACTTCAACAGTGTACATTCCATATACACGCCAAACACGTTAATAGCTCTTTTCAGGGCCCGGCATGGCCAGGTGGTTAGGGCGCTTGATTCGTTATCTGCGGGTCGCGGGTTCGAATCCCCTTCACACCAAACATGCTCGCCCTTTCAGCCGTGGGGGCGTTATAATGTGACAACGACCGCCCCTCCCCTTAATCTGCGTGGCGCAAACTTATATTTAATGCTTTAAAAGTTAAGACTGGGATTATAGTGTAACACAACCCACCGTATCTTGGGTACAGTATAACAATTTAAACATTCCTTAAAATATATATGTTTTCCATGTTCCACATATTGTTCTGTTTCAATGCCTACAGCGTAGTTCTAGGTGTTTTGAGAGAACCCTGAAAAAAAAAAGGAGTTTAGGGACTTTTTATAGCGTTTAATTTTTTCCCTTTAAACCTATTAGTGCTAACAATGCTCTATTAACGCTATCTCTCCCTCTCTCTGTAAAACATGAGCTAAGATCACGTATTTTATGCTAGAGGCAGGGTAGGAAAAGGTGTTCACACATTCACATGATGTGTGGAATCCCATTTTATGATAACGTGAATTACGTATCACGCACTTTTCGCAAATAGGATTTAATTTATTTTTATCTAAAATACAAAGAAATAAAAAATTGTAGTTTATAATACAGAAAATGGTTTGCATGGAATCACATTCTGATGAATTGTGACTGACAAGTGTCCCCCACCCCTGTCAAAAGATAAAAAAAAAGTTTTATTGGCATCCTTTGTTTGATTGT
>NW_013746068.1:0-1692 GCF_000517525.1 Limulus polyphemus
ATTTATATATATTAATTATTTTATTATACTGACCTTTCATTTCAGCCGTGCCTGGCTAACATTATAGAAGTTACAGGTTACACTTGTTACGGTATCCAAGAATATAAGACTGGCCTTTACAAAGTGACCTGTCTTGGCTGTGTTTTAGTGAAATACAGTCACATTTCTGTTTAAATACATTATATATTTTATTTACATTATTACTATTTAAAATAAGTTCTTAAATTTCAGTTATTTTCCTAAAACGTAGAACAGTAAATAAAGAATTATAGAAAACAATTATCTCTTTTAGTTACAAACTTTGAACTCGTTTGCTGCTTGCCATAGGTTGCTAATCCTTATCAAATTTCGCACTTACAGCATGTGAAACAAAATATTCTTTTATTTTTTTTTTACATTTTCAAATAACCAAAAATTATAAATTACCATATCAGTACCAAAGAATTCCACTATAATTTATCAAGCTTTGTAACTAAGCTGTATTTGGGTCTAAAAAAATATGAAATTTTGAGCCCACGAAAGCCTTACCTTACCATTTGAAATCTAGCAACAAAAGAACGAATTTGCTCCCTGAATATTTTGAAAAGGGCTGAGAGAGGCACGAGGGAATTATGAAAGAGAGGATGTGACAACAGAGGTCTGATTTTCTATTTGAGAGCTCTGTAACAAAACAGAATTGAAGACTATAAAAATTGTTTGTCTGAGCAATAACGATTTTATAGAGTAATTTATGTTTAATTTCGTACATTTTTGAGGGGTGATGGATAAAATGGGATGATGACATGCTAAGAGAAAATGTCACGTGGGTCACACTACTAGAAATTCAGGATTTGTTTTTTAATATTGCCTTGTAGAATTAAGAACTTAAAACTTGATACTATTAAAATATGAATTGTTAGCAAAGATTTTATGTATTCTAATTGGTATAAGATAAACAAGAAGTAGATTAATAAAATTTTGAATGTAAGATGCTAAATCTTGTGTCATGCTCAGTAAAGGATACCTGGGTGCAATAGGGTTAACATATCTACATCTTCCAAAAGATTATAGTGAAATAGCCAAAGTCAGAGTACTTGACTGAATTTCTATGCTTGCGAAACAATAATCGGGTTTGAAACCTGAATGTTTATTGGTTGATGAATAAGTTTGCTGAAAGAGAAACAAGATTTTATAATCATGCACTCATATAATATATTTGTACACTTATATGACATACTGTTAAATTCCTAACATCCCAGAAGGATTACCAATATCAAAATAGTTGGAAATGTTTATTGTATTGCCTCCAAGCCATACAATGTTTTCAAAGATTCAAAGTGCAGCTTTATTAGTGTGGAGAATTCTTGAAAACACTGTAGATACAGAAACTGATAAAGTCCACATCCTACTCTCGGAATGAATGTTTTCACAGATTCAAAATGCAGTTGCATTATTCTGGTGAATTTCCATTGTAAAAACTGTAGTATATCTAACGTGATACATTCCATATCCTCTTCTCGGTATAAATGTTTTTCACAGATTCAAAATGCAGTTGCATTATTCTGGTGAATTTCCATTGTAAAAACTGTAGTATATCTAACCTGATACATTCCATATCCTCTTCTCGGTATAAATGTTTTTCACAGATTCAAAATGCAGTTGCATTATTCTGGTGAATTTCCATTGTAAAAACTGTAGTATATCTAACGTGAT
>NW_013746069.1:0-540 GCF_000517525.1 Limulus polyphemus
CTTTTTAGAAACACAAAACAACACCTACCGTTTAACGTTATTTTCTTTGAACATAAGAAGAGCAGGAACGGGCAAGGAAGTAGTAGGACTTTTAATTGAAATAAATACACGTATTAATTAAGCCAGGTTATAAAGGGACAGCGAAATGATAAATAAAATGAGGTGAAATTTATATGCAAAAAAAAAAATCTACTGCCGATATTAGCTGGTGTAGAAAACTAAATTCAGCACCCGCGTCTATAAGTGATAGGAAATAGGCCCATAACACCAGATTTTCCGAAAATGAGATGAGTAGAAAAAGGCAAGATGCTGAAGGGTGACTTGTAGACCATTGAAAAAGTTTCCAGAGGCCCAATTGATTCATTAAAGGTTCGCTATCCTGTCACACGATCCTACTTCTGACATGCATGCAAACACATTGCTCTGTGTGTACGCGCGCGCTAGTGTGCTTAGGACTGGGGTGCCACTTTCCAGCATTCTCTATCAACAACGAGTTAATAAAACAACTCTGTATTCCACAACGGAATGAACACACACACA
>NW_013746070.1:0-1691 GCF_000517525.1 Limulus polyphemus
CACGAGCATAGGTAAGGTCACAACTAACAAGAAACCTTCTTTATAACACGAGCATAGGTAAGGTCACGATTAACAATAAATCTCTATAACACGAGCATAGGTAAGGTCACAACTAACAAGAAACCTTCTTTATAACACGAGCATAGGTAAGGTCACGATTAACAATAAATCTCTATATCACGAGCATAGGCCACGATTAACAATAAACCTCTATAACACGAGCATGGATAAGGTCACCTTTATAACACGATCTTGGACCTTGGTGTAAGAGAGTAATACGTTAATTATTTGAAAATTGTGCTTACTTTTGAGGCTTAACCATATTTAATGTTAACAGTATATTGTATTGTTGGTATTGCAATTTTCAGCCTGAATTTTATTTTATGTACACATGAACTAAACGGCCAGGTTAGAGACTCCTATAAGATTCAGATATTGCTGTCCCTAATTTTGAACTACCAACCAGCGGAAGAACAGCTAGCTACCAGCGCCCGCCGCCATAAGATTATGTTCGATTCCTGTAATTAAATAACGGTACTGAGTGTCACTTTTATAATGCACTCACTATTAAAAGTGCAGAGCGTGTTCAGCGACATCTTAGCTGTAGGGTCGGACCTTACGGAACGCAGCCCGGTACGTTATATACAATGGGCCACGACCAGCCTAAAAGCTTACAATTTTCTTGCAGAAGTTGTCTTTTGATTTGACTTTGATTAAGCACAAAGCTACACAATGGATTATCTGTGCTCTTCCCATCACGGGTATCGAAACCCTTTTTCTAGTGTTGTGAGTCCGAAGACATGCCGCTGGGGGGGTTCAAAGGTTGTCTATATCGCTATCAAAGATGTTTGAAGCCAAGAAGGACTTATAAAATCGGCTTGTTCCTTTCAGTAGGATGATTTCAAGCATGTTCGAAAGTTAATAAACCTCAATTCAACAATGTGACCAAAACTTCTCACAGTACCCTATTCAATAATATATTAAAATATCACCCACTTTTTTTCCCCTGTTCAAGTTCCCGACTTGTTCTCTATCAGATAAAGCACAACACGTTGAAACACATTAAACTATTTTACATTCAATGTGAAGAACTGATCAAAATACATTGAATGCAAACACTAATTTCCAATGTAAAACGCCCCCTAGTGGTACAAACAAACCGGTGTAAAATAAACAGGGAATACCATTAGTAGTTCGTGCGATTATTTGACATATCGATTTTGGACCCCAAATCAAGTTGGTTATAAATACAAAAAAAAAGTTTATTTTGAATTTCGCGCAAAGCAACACGAGCCGTCCCTAATTTAGCAGTGATAGACTGGCTGTCACATTATAACGCCACTACGGTTGAAAGGGCAAGCATGTTTGGTGGGACGGGGATTCGATCCCGTGATCCGTAGATTGCGAGTAGATCGCCCCCCCCCCCTAACCACCTGGCCATGCTAAGCCAAATAGTTTAGTGAAATGCGTTTAATAATCCGATGGGGTTCCTACAGGTAATATTAGGGTTAAGAAGGATACTGTATACACTATGTATGTATACGTTTACGTCACAAATATCTTACAGTATCATAGTGTAGTATGATAACTATATAGGGTTACGGATTAGTTCATAAGGAACCTGGCCCGGGATGGCCAGGTGGTTAGGGCGCTCGACTCGTAATCTGCGGGTCGTGGGTTCGAATCCCCGT
>NW_013746071.1:0-1117 GCF_000517525.1 Limulus polyphemus
AATATATGAGTTAATTAACATTTTGGCTGCAGAAAAAGGCAACATTGGGTCATAGAACGATACTAGTTATTGGGTCCTATTTAATCCACTCTGACTTAAAAAACACATGTAGATATGTTGTAAATAGATGAGTTAATTAACACAAGTGCAGACTAAAGTCAACAGTTTGTCATAGAACGATACTAGCTATTGGGACTTATTTAATTCACTCGGACATAAAAAACACAAGTACATATGTTGTAAATAGATGAGTTAAATAACACACTGGCTGCAGACTAAAGTCAACAATGGGTCATAGAACGTTACTAGTTAGTGGGACCTATTTAATGCACTCAGACTTAAAAAACACATGTAGATATGTTGTAAATATATATGTTAATTAACACATTGGCTACAGAATGAAGTCAACAGTGTGTCATAGAACGATACTAGTTATTGTTTCCTATTTAATCCACTCGGACTTAAGTAAACACATGTCGATATGTTGTAAATAGATGAGTTAATTAACACATTGACTGCAGACTAAATTCAACAGTGTGTCATAGAACAGTACTAGTTATTGTTTCCTATTTAATCCACTCGGACTTAAGGAAACACATGTAGATATGTTGTAAATAGATGAGTTTATTAACACATTGACTGCAGAATAAAGTCAACAGTGGGTCATAGAAGGATACCAGTTATTATTTCCTCCTTAATCCACTCGGACTTAAGGAAACACATATAGATTTGTTGTAAATAGATGATTTAATTAAAACATTGGCTGCTGATTTAAGTCATCAGTAGGTCATAGAAATATACAAGCTATTGGGTCCTATTTAATCCACTCGAACTTAAGGAAACACATGTAGATATGTTGTAAATAGATGAGTTAATTAACACATTTGCTGCAGAATAAAGTCAACAGTGGGTCACAGAAGGATATACGTTATTTTTTCCTATTTAATCCACTCGGACGTAAGGAAACACATGTAGAATTGTTTTAAATAGATGAGTTAATTAAATAATTGGCTGCTGACTTAAGTCATCAGTGGGTCATAGAACTATAATAGCTATTGGGTCCTATTTAATCCACTCGTACATTAAGGAAGCACATGTAGATATGTTGTAAATAGAT
>NW_013746072.1:0-573 GCF_000517525.1 Limulus polyphemus
GGAAACACATGTAGATTTCTTGTAAATAGATGACTTAATTAACATTTTGGTTGCAGACTAAAGTCAACCGTGGGTCATAGAACGATACTAGCAATTGAGTCCTATATAATCCACTCGGTCTTAAGGAAACACATGTAGATATGTTTTAAATATATGAGTTAATTAACATTTTGGCTGCAGAAAAAGTCAACAGTGGGTCATAGAACAATACTAGTTATTGGGTCCTATTTAATCCACTCTTACTTAAAAACACATGTAGATATGTTGTAAATAGATGAGTTAATTAACACAAGTGCAGACTAAAATCAACAGTGTGTCATAGAAAGATACTAGCTAATGGGACTTATTTAATCCACTCGGACTTAAAAAACACATGTAGATATGTTTTAAATAGATGAGTTAATTAACACATTGACTGCACAATAAAGTCAACAGTAGGTCTTAGGACGATGCTAGTTATTGTTTCCTATTTAATCCACTCGGACTTAAGGAAACACATGTCGATATGTTGTAAATAGATGAGTTAATTAACACATTGACTGCAGACTAAATTCAACAGTAGGTCATAGAAGG
>NW_013746073.1:0-1687 GCF_000517525.1 Limulus polyphemus
TGGATGATATTCACCATTAAGTGCGTATTGTAGTTTAGGGAGTATTGTAGTTGACTTAAATGCTGTGATATGCAAATCAACAGATGCAGCAACACTAACTGGAATTTGGCCTTTGTTGTTCCCAGTCGTCATTTTATCGAAGTTAACTACACTCTTCCTCGGTAGTAAGTAGTCCAACCCCGGTATGCATTGGTCTTCAATGTCAGCCAAGTATACATTGTGTCTGTCCTTCATGCCCTTGAGCTCAATAGTTACCAACACTGGTCCCCAAAACCTTGCGTAATGTCCTGTCACACCACAGAGCTTCTTTATGGCTTCTGGTCCTCCTTTATGATCCAGCACCTTGATAATAACACAAGGGTTTGCTGAGACACAGAATCTATGACCAAGTTGCACTTTTGGCCATCCAGCTTTCCTGTCACGTAGACACTATGTGTGCTTGCCATTTTACACTTAGCTGTTGGGACTTTCACAATGGGGGTTGGTGGGCGTCCCTCAGCCCCAACCACTACTGGTTTCCCGAAGCTGACTTATTTGCAGTATTCTTCTTACACTGGCTCCTCATATGTGGCTCCTCCAGAGTTCCAACAACCTTTCTGGGTAGCAGCCTTTCCTGTCGTGGCATCTCACGGTTACTACCGCTCACTTGACTCAATTATCTGTCTCTGTCTCTCTATCTGCTATCCAATTTAGATTAATTGTCTCGCTTTATCTGGTGCGCTTATATACAGGAATAGACAACGTCTAACAAATACTGGATTATTCGTGATGTTCCCCGATGTTTCTAGAAACTCATCACGTGTTACCAGCGTCACGTGACTTCCACTGTCGTAACATTTAGTTCGTTTGTTTGTTTGTTTGTTATGGATTTCGCGCAAAGCTACACGAAAGCTATCTGTACTAGCCGTCCTTAATTTAGCAGTGTAAGAGTAGAGGGAAGGCAGCTAGTCATCACCACCCACCGCCAACTCTTGGACTACTCTTTTACCAACGAATAGTGGGATTGACCATCACATTATAACGCCCCCACGGCTGATAGGGCGAACATGTTTGGTGTGACGAGTATTCGAACCCGCGACCCACAGATTTCGAGTCGAGCACCCTAACCACCTGGTCATGCCGGGCCGACCTTTAGTTCACTGGATATACCATAAGCATTCTCATTCTTACATTTTTTTGTCCTCCACACAAACAGACCTGGATTAACCATTAAGCAAAATAAGCACGTGCTTAAGGCCTCAAGGGAGGGGAGCACCAAAGAGTTTTTCCAGTGTCGGATTAAGCATGGTGCAGCTGAACTAGGGCCACACAAAAAGGGGGCCCCCCACAATAAATGAAAAAAACATATATATACATATACACTGATTGGTCACAAATAAATAGACACCTAATTTTTCGTCATTTAACTGATTTATGTTAACTAATTTGTGTTCACAGAGCACTATATAAATGAAAATGGTCCGCACACTAATTATCTTGTGCTACAACATGCCTAGAACTCAAGGTTCTCTCGAATTGTCAGATTTTGTTAAAGGAAGGATAGTTGGTGAAGCAGATGGTGGAATAAGTCAGCGGTAAACTTCGCAGAATTTTGGAATCCCGCTTTCGACAGTCAGCAGAATCATCGTGCAGTTCAGGAAACACAGCAAGGAAACAACTGAGCAGCGTCGGGTCGTCCTGGTCCATT
>NW_013746074.1:0-1690 GCF_000517525.1 Limulus polyphemus
CTTCTTTTTTTCTGTCTTTTCCATCTCTGTTCGTTTGTTAATTTCCCGTAGAAATTCTTTCCAAGAAACTTCAGCGATACAAGTGCTTTCTTAACTAAAACTAGTTTATTATTTCTCAATACAACTTTGCAATACACAGTTTTCACAGTCCCTTTAACTTAAACACATGCTATAATTCACAATGATTCACACACTTTACTTGCAGCCACTACCGCGCTTGACACAATTGTCCGTCTCTATCTCTGCCTGTCTGCAATTCCATTAATTATCTCGCTTTATTTGCCTGCTTATATAGTCAATACGTTTCCAATCTTGATAACAAAACACACACTTTATATTACCGTCACTACCGCTCACTTGACTCAATTATCTGTCTCTATTTTCAATCTGCTATTATCTCCGCTTTATTTGCCAGGCTTATATATTAAAACAGAGGGTGCCTGGAAAAAACTAGAGTTGCCAAGAAAAGTCATGATCCTTCTAGAAACTCATGACGTATTACCAGTGTCACGTGACTTTTGCTGTCGTAACAATATTATCTTAAAACTACACTTGTATAGTACAGAAAAGGTAAACAGGAACAATAAACATCACTATGTCAAGGTATTTCAGTCAACAGTGAGCGAATACTCTTTATCGGGATCTGGGAGGGTCAGGTTTGGTACTTCCATCTCTTCCTCTCTCTTTAATGAAGAGGTTAAGATACAGTGTCTACTATCGCCATTTAGGCCCCTTTCCCTATCAGTCAGCGGCTACTCGGTCACAACTTAACATTTGTAAATGAAAGCTTTGAGACGGCTTTAAGGTAATGGAAAAACTTTATTATAAATGTACGACCTTTTTGACAAGATTTTGTCATCCTCAGGTACAAGTAGTTTACAGAGATGCATGAGTATATGTAGTATAGAACAAAGAAGTCACATGACAGATGTTACTTCACAGTCTAATATAGGTATCTTGGTACCCCGGGGTGTTGATTTAGGGTAGGGCTTTTTTCTTCAGTTAAGCTAGCTTCTTTGATTTTACGTTTATTGATGTTAGGTTCTCTGTTTAAAATTACAGTGTTTTGTATGGATATACTGTGGTTTTCTGAGTTGCAATGGTGGTAAACATTGGACGTTTTTTAATTATGTTCAGTGAACCTGGTTTCCAATTTTCTACCTGTTTCTCGGATGTAATATTCTGGACAGTTATTGCATGTTATTTTATAAATGATGTTGGAATTGCGTGATTCTATTTAATTTTCATTTAATAATGATTTCAGTTTAGTGCCGGGTTTTGGGGTGAATTTTTTGTTTGATGGTAAGTTTTGTCCAAGTGTTGATTATTTTTGACCTGATGTCAGAGATAAATGGTAAACTGCAGTGTAATGTTGTGTTGTTATTTAGTTTATTAGTATCAATTTTGTTTGTGAGTTGAGTTTGAAGTTTTTGTTCTGGTTTTTGTGTGGAAATGTTTCGACAATGACTAGTAGAAATTTGTTGGTATGAATGAAGGAATGCTTTATAGAGTTAATTTCTTTATCTGTGTAGTCAGTTGAGCAAAGTCTCGAAGCTGTGTCTATAAGGTTTTTTAGCATATTAATTTTTTGTTTGGATTCATGGGCGGAATTTTAGGGAATGTAGAGGCCTGTGTGAGTGATTTTTCGGTGATTTTGGTTTTGAAATGTGTGTCGGATCTGATAATGTCG
>NW_013746075.1:0-1929 GCF_000517525.1 Limulus polyphemus
TTACCGGAAAGTATCAAACGAGCAGATACGTAACAATTGGTGTCAGAAAGTGGGACGGAAAAAAAAGAGAGAAAAAAAAGAAGCAGATGGAAACGAGAAGTGGCAAATCAAACTACAGCTTAGCAGATTTGATGGCAGCAATACAAGAACAGCAAATGAAACAAGAATAACGAGAAGATAAACAAGAAAAGAGACTACAGCAGAGGTTGGAGGAGAAAGAAAATAAACAAGAAGAGAGACAACAGCAGTGGCAAGAAAACCTGCAACAGTGGCAGCTCGAACAGCAAAATGAAAAAGAAGAGAGATTACAGCAGTTGTTGGAGGAAAAGGAAAGGAAACAAGAAGAACGAGAAAATAAACAAGAAGAGAGACTACAGCAGTGGTTGGAGGAGAAAGAAAAGAAATAAGAAGAGAAGCTACAACAGTGGCAACTAGAACAAGAAGTTCAAATGGAAAATATTAGTAAATTTCAAAGTGAATTAAATGCATTAAAGGACGATTTACTGTCTTTTACAGAGGGGGGATATATTAGCCATGGACCTAATCAGCCCCAGACAACAGTAAGCCCCTTCCAGACCCCGCAGCTAAACCCCAATGCAGACATCTTCAGTACTGCCAGAAGTCACATTCCAGACATGAGTGTCAACAATAGGAGTGATCTAGTACGAAGGAAGCCGCAGGAATTTGATGGGAAGGCACCATGGGAAGCATATAGAGCACAGTTTGAGCTCCTGGCAGAAACGAATGGATGGACAGAGGAGCAGAAAGCAGTGTACCTGGCAACGAGCCTGAAGGGACAACCACTGAAAATACTTGGACAGTTGTCAGCAGACGACAGGCACAACTACAGAGCACTGGTAGCTGCTCTAGAACTCAGGTATGGAACTCAAAATCAGTCTGAAGTCTACAGGGCTAGGTTTAGGACGAGAGTCCGTGTTAAAGGGGAGAGCCTGCAAGAGCTGGCACAGGATTTGGAAAGTATGGCACACAAGGCCTTCCCAACTGCGCCACCCAATATCCTCAAACTGTTGCTGAGGGATCGGTTTATAGATGCATTAGTCAGTCCACAACTAAAGATACAAGTGAAGCAAACACACCCCCTCTACTATGCAGGATGCTATGGCCAGAGCTCTTGAATTCGAATCCTACATTAAGTCCAACACATAGGTACCAAGATTGGTACAGTCATCAGGATTCAAGGCCAGAAAAGGACACCTTTCAGAGATGTTTGAAGGACTTTGCTGGCACAGTAACAAACCTGGGCACAAGAGAGCTCAATGCCGACAACTTCAACACAGGGAAGATGCCACGGCAGGAAAGACTGCTACCCAGAAATGTTGTTGGAACTGTGGAGAGCAAGGACACATGAAGAGCCAGTGTAAGAAGAATACTACCAATAAGTCAGCCTCGGGGAACCAGTAGTGGTTGGTGTTAAGGGACGCCCACCAACCCCCATCGTGAAAGTCCCAACAGCTAAGTGTAAAATACCAAGCACACATAGTGTCTACGTGACAGGAAAGCTGGATGGCCAAAAGTGCAACTTTGTCATAGATTCTGCATCTCAGCAATCCCTTGTGAGTATCAAGGTGCTGGATCACAAAGGAGTACCAGAAGCCATACAGAAGCTCTGTGGTGTGACACGACATTATGCAAGGTTGTGGAGACCAGTGTGGGTAACTATTGAGCTCATGGGTATAAAGGACAGACACGAAGTATACTTGGCTGACATTGAAGACCAATGCACATTAGGGTTGGACTACTTACTACCCAGGAAGTGTGTAGTTAACTTTGATAAAATGATGTTTGGGAACAACAAAGGCCAAATTCCGGTAAGTGTTAAAAGAGAGGTTGGATGGCCTAATTAAAGAAGGGATAGTCGAGAAATCAGATAGTCCTTGGTCAGCTCCCATCATGTTAGTCCAGAAGAAG
>NW_013746076.1:0-2375 GCF_000517525.1 Limulus polyphemus
GATCTTACTAACATTGGTAACCACAGTGTTTCAATGTACAAGTTTCAAGAAGACATATTGTTGATCTTACTAACATTGATAACCACAGTGTTTCTATATGCAAGTTTCAAGAAGATATATTGTTGATCTTACTAACATTGGTAACCAAAGTGTTTCAATATACAAGTTTCAAGAAGACATATTGTTGCATTTTTCACATCTTCCAACAATGAACATTGGTGTATACTATTGTGCAAAAGTAAGATAAAATGAAGAACAGTGCGGTCAATGTTGAAATGAACGTCTTTAAGAGTGAAAAACACAAACACCAAAGTTTTTGGCACATGAAAGGTAAAATATTGTTGATGAGTTAAGCCGACTAGTTTCAGTAAAACAATTACCATCATCAGGGCTAGAGTAACTAGTGATAACAACTGTCGTGCCACAAATAACTGGTTTTTGTATTTTTTACTCTCAACATAGTAGCACTATGTGCCCGAAAATAAATATTATGTCACAGCACTCCAGTAGTTATAATTTAGATATTTTTAGGCTACAAACCGTCAGTGAGGATTTTGATATGAGGTATAGGGAAGATGTCAAGATTTCACCACTTGTTACTTATAATCATGCCCTAACCGCCCTCTACCGTTATCTTTATTACGTTTATTGTTACGGAATAGTTATATATTATTTTATCTCACACATGCACTGTTTTTAAAGTTTCTGGTACATGTGACTATTCACCTTGATGTATAGTTTCTGTTTTAACAATAGTTTCTACTCAATATAAAACATATCGTTTCGTTTCGTTAGTTTTCATCATTATCACTGGTTTTGGTTTGGTTCAGTATATTGGCCAATCAATTTTTTATTTTATTTCGTGATTTAATTATAACAATGTTTCTTTTCTATGTTAACTTCGTCTTCTAGTTTGAGGCGAATGAACATTGTCATTATGAACTTTTTAAGGGTTAGTCTGTAATGAACGACTGTGTATTGAGAATACTTCTCAGTAGGCTAAGCTACTCATTCATTGTTCTTTAGTTGAAAAGTTTTTATTCGGACTTGTGTACTGAAACAGAATGTGGGTTTGTTCAAATAGTATTACTGGTACTTAACATTTCAATAAAATACGTCATTTCATTCTAAATGTCTTGTGACCATCAGCGTCTCCCTCTTGATCTCAATCTACATCCACTCTCAGCACAGAGAGTATTAATGATCATTAGCTAATGGAGCATTTCATTCTAAGTGACGAATAAGGACACCTTTAACACAGTTTGACAGACAGGCACTTAAAGATATAAATTGTTATTTTAATAGAGTTTAGAAACTAGAAATAGCCAAAGAATACGACCAGAAGATAATCAAGCCGTGTCTGTTGAATAACGAAATTCCCATTTAAGCCTAATAACTTTGATAAAAATCATAATGGTTTTTAGTACTTCTCCAGCTTTCGGCTTTCAAACAGTAACTTTAAATCCATCTGTTTTAGATTACATTAGTATTTTCAATCTAGTTAAATGTAGCCTATTGTTTAACTTTTGTATAATAAAGATTATATATACATGTTGCTTCATAACGAAACTTCTATTTAAACGTTTCCCCTATTTTAGGGCATGTTTTCAATGAACAAACGATACGTTTAAAATTTGTGTTTGAATTTCGCTCAAAGCTACACGAGGCCGTCCCTAATTGAGCGATGTAAGACTAGAAGGAAGGCAGCTAGTCATCATCACCGACCGCCAACTGTTGGGCTAATCTTTTACCAACGAATAGTGGCAGTGACCGTCACATTATAACGCCTCCACGGTTGACAGGGGCGAGCATGTTTAGTGGGACGGGGATTCGAACCCGCGACCCGCAGATTGCTAGTTGAGCTCCCTAATCACATCGATTTTTTTAAAGTGAAACACGAGCTTCTATCTCGTACTTTATTTTCAAATATTTCAATTAAAAATACGTGTTTCGCTGTAACACGATTCGTTCATACTTAACGAATCAGTTGTCCATGTTAAATACTGTAGTATGCAACTCCAAACTTTGTTAAATGCTAGAGTCGAATGATTTCCAGTTTTACGGTCCTCGTTGTTCATGTGCTGGACTGTGTACCAGGGATTCATGGTTCCTGTCCCGTTGCCGCAAAAACAATCGCGACCCGCCCTTTATCAAATTTAATTATGGTAATTGATGAGTTACCGGTGTAGCTGTTAACTAGTTGATTGTAACTGATGAGTTACCGGTGTAGCTGTTAACTAGTTGATTGTAACTGATGAGTTACCGGTGTAGCTGTTAACTATCTTATTGTAACTGATGAGTTACTGGTGTAGCTGTTAATTAGCTGATTGTAACTGATGAGTTACTGGTGTAGTTGTTAACTAGTTGATTGTAAG
>NW_013746077.1:0-2176 GCF_000517525.1 Limulus polyphemus
AACAGATCTGTTACAACTAATGTCTCTAACCAGTACCTGTAACATATCTGTTCCTACCCGTGTCTCTAACCAGTACCTGTAACAGATCTGTTCCTACCCGTGTCTCTAACCAGTACCTGTAATAGATCTGTTACAACCAATGTCTCTAATCAGTACCTGTAACATATCTTTTTCAACCAATGTCTCTAACCAGTACCTGTAACAGATCTGTTCCTACCCGCAGATCTGTTACAGGTACTCGTTAGAGACATTAGTTGTAACAGATCTGTTACAGGTACTGGTTAGAGACATTAGTAGTAACAGATCTATTACAGGTACTGGTTAGAGACAAGCTAGTGTTAGTGTATCTTAGTAGACTGTGGCTAGTGTTAGTGTACCTTAGTAGGCTGTGGCTAGTGTTAGTGTATTTTGAAGACTGTGGCTAGTATTAGTGTATCTTAGTAGGCTGTGGCTAGTGTCAGTGTATCGTAGTAGGCTGTGGCTAGTGTCAGTGTATCTTAGTAGGCTGTGGCTAGTGTCAGTGTATCTTAGTAGACTGTGGCTAGTGTTAGTGTATCTTAGTACTAAGTACGGGAAGGAGTTTATTCGTGTAGCATGTAGGGGTAGGAGTTTATCCGTGTAGCATGTAGGGGTAGGAGTTTATCCGTGTAGCATGTAGGGGTAGGAGTTTATCCGTGTAGCATGTAAGGGTAGGAGTTTATCCGTGTAGCATGTAGAGGTAGGAGTTTATCCGTGTAGCATGTAGGGTATGAGTTTATCCGTGCAGCATGTAGGGGTAGGAGTTTGTTCGTGTAGCATGTAGGGTAGGAGTTTATCCGTGTAGCATGTAGGGGTAGGAGTTTATCCGTGTAGCATGCAGGGGTAGGAGTTTATCCGTGTAGCATGTAGGGTATGAGTTTATCTGTGTAGCACGTAGGAGTATGAGTTTATCCGGGTAGAATGTCGCTATCCCTACACACTGATGATGTTATAGTTTCCATGGCTATCCCTACACACTGATGATGTTATAGTTTCCATGGCTATCCCTACACACTGATGATGTTATAGTTTCCATGGCTATCCCTACACACTGATGATGTTATAGTTTCCATGGCTATCCCTACACACTGATGATGTTATAGTTTCCATGGCTATCCCTACACACTGATGATGTTATAGTTTCCATGGCTATCCCTACACACTGATGATGTTATAGTTTCCATGTCTATCCCTACACACTGATGATGTTACCATTTACTCCCTGCGCCAGAACAGCTTTATCAAGTGTAGAATATTTACCAGTTCACTGATTCATGCTGTTTAATAATTTTGCGGATTTTATTTTTAGCGTTATGAATTAGCGTTTTATTGGAAGGATTATGCGTGTTTACAAATTGATGACGTAGTGTACCTACTTCCAGGATTTATTTCCGTGTTATGTTTAATGGATTTTAGATGGCGCTGCAGATCCTATTGTTTTATGTTTGGGGTTCGTATCTCATCATAGTAGTTGATACGATACATATCTAGATACAGAAGTTTTATCAACGGTTTGTTACTAAGTTTGTCTGTAATTTATTATCTATATTACCAACACTGTCTTATTTAAGTACTTCACACTGTACAGTGCTTTTTTCAAATTCTCAGATTTGATCAACTAAATGGCAGCTGGCAAGAGAAGTAAAATCAAATTTTGTTATTGTTAATTTGTTACGTTACTTTACATGTAATGTTTTTGAGAAAAGAAATGAAGACAATACTCATCTTCTTTTATTGAATCGTTAATTTTTAATTCTGATTTTTTCTGTACAAAAGACTTATAATGTTTACTGAAAGTTTGCCAAATTTTGTGAAGATACATAAATCGTATCACGGCTTCATGATATGATAGTAGTATCGTACACACCTTTACTTTAAATATTGCACGTGATAGATATTTCGTTGATCTGAGTAAAGGGTTATCTAGTTTGTTAGGAAATAATTTCCAGTCTATTTAAACAAAATTGTGTAATATGCGGGTTTGTAACAGACATTAGTTGTAAACAGTCTACTAAGATACACTGACACTAGCCACAGCCTACTAAGATACACTAATACTAGCCACAGTCTTCAAGATACACTAACACTAGCCACAGCCTACTAAGATACACTAACACTAGCCACAGCCTACTAAGATACACTAACACTAGCCACAGCC
>NW_013746078.1:0-1690 GCF_000517525.1 Limulus polyphemus
TTATAAATAAAATTAACATCATAATATATCTAAATATCATTTCTAATACATTTGAGGGGATATTGCTTCAAATAGACTTCACTAAAACTATAAATACTCTCCTTGTTTTCATCGTTATCTAAGGCCTCATAAATATTTTTTGTGAAGTTTATTAGTGTCCCTTTGGTATTTTACCATTCTTTTAATCAATTTTGATTTTTAATGAAAAAAATTTTGTTTATTTAAAAAAATCTAGCAATCTGATTTCAGTATTTTTTTATGATTTAGAAACTACCGATAACAAATAAAATAAGTCTATAATTATTGTTATCACCTTTTTTGTACATTTGAATTACTATAGATTTTTTGTGCTTCTCTGGAAAGTTTCTGTTGTAATAAATAAACTACAAATATATAACAATAGTTATATGATATAATTTATACATTATTTAACTATACTCACTGAAATTCAACTATGCTCTGGACTTTCTGATTTCTTAGACTTATAATTATAGTTTCACTTTCTTATAAGACGTAAGGAAAAAAATAATATGGAATTATTGTTTCTATTTATATTAAATGTTTTACATGGCTCATTATGAATTTGCTTTCGAATTTTTTTCTCCTATATTCATAAAATAACTAATAAATTTATTTTCTAAATTAATAATTACTTCATTATCATTTCCTCTGTCACCATCTGAAAAATCAAGTAAAATTATTCCCTTATTTTCATTATAAATTAGTCTATTAGCAAAATTTCATTGTTTTTTATAACTCTTTCACATTTTAGTTAGCAGGTGATATTTGCACCATTACTCAGGGAACAGTGATAAGTCTTCGGACTTATACGCTAAAATCAGGGGTTCGATTTTCCGCAGTGGACACAGCAGATAACTCAATGTGGATTTGCTTTACTACAAACAAACACATTTTCAAAATTCATTTCTCAGGTTAACAGGTCATTATCTACAATTTGTTTACATTTTATGTTAGTCTTAAGACATACCATTACTCCTACGATGAAACAATTTATATCCAAGTAACTGATATTGATTCATTTCTTTACTTTGTATTCATATATCAGTAAGAATTAATATATTTACGTTATTTTCCTATTTGTACATTATTAATTCAAACTGTCCAAATTTATCCATAATACGTCTTTTATTAACGTGTAATAATTTTATTTGATTATTTCTACTTCACGTGAAAAATATTAGTTACTTATTTTCTCATCTGAGCAAATTAAAGACCTTTTCAATTATGTTTAATATATATATTCATATGGTTTTTCAAACGAGACCCCAAACTCGAGCGCTCGAGGAGGTATATTCATATTCATTTCCGATTTCATTCTGTCACTTTTGTTTTCAAATCATCTTCAGGCAGATTTTGTTAAACAAGACCGATGTCTATAGAGTTACTTTCTTCTTAGAATTCTTCTCAAGAAGTCGATAAGCCGTCTTAACGTTGTTAGAACAACGGGTAAAAGTTGTAGCTAGTGATGAGTTAGTTGACGCGTTTCGAATGCATTCTGCATCCATTATCAAGGCTGAATATTGTGTGAATTGTGATTACTGTTGGTGGATATTTATAGGTATGGGTAAGCAGGTGGTGGTATCTAGCTCGTGGAAGGCGTTAATTGGTGGAGTGTCGTATTATGGCTTGGGGGTTTCTCGCCAAGAAGTAGCAGTGTGCGTGCTGTTCC
>NW_013746079.1:0-1034 GCF_000517525.1 Limulus polyphemus
AAGAACTTGTGTCGCTAAAGTTTCGTCGGAACGAATTTACGGAGAGTTAATTAACAAACGGAGACGTAACAATATCAATATCAACTGTAACAATACGACCATCAGTATATGTCGTATAATTAATAACATTAGATATATATCTATTATGAATAAATATTGCACAACCTTTACTATTAAATGTTCCAAACCTCCAATAACCTCTATAAACATTAGTTAATAAACGTTCAATACGAAAGGTATCAGCTATACTAGAAAAGTGAGTTTCCTGAATAAAAATGAAATCATATTTACAGAGAAGTACATGTGAACAAAAAAAGTTGCATTTCTCGTTTCTTTAAACCGTTAATATTAATAGAAAGTATATTGAACAGTGACATAAAGAAATTCACGAAGTTGAAACATCTATGTCTGTTTCCTGTTCCCGTACACTTTCAATAACGGTAAAAGGGTTAGGATGTACAATCGGCGGCGATGAGGCATTAGGTATAGGTGGAATAGAATGTCGACGACGCGGTTTAACAAAATCTTCATCATCAACCTTGTACGTTCGTGTCCGTTTTGAGAATTGACGCAAAGTCTCTGGTTTCACTATCCATACTTTTCTTTCTGAGGATTTACTAATTTTACGCAACTGAGACTGAAACATTGGTGTATCTACTGTCAGCAGCTTAGAAGAGATACGCGAAGTACGTAAGCTAGTAACATATGTCACAGGTTTAGGCTTAGCAGAAGAACTCGCATTCGACTCTGGTAACTCGGTAGGAACTACAGGTAAATCAGTTATAGGTTCAGTTGAGGGTTCGGTTCCCTCCGAATTCTCAATTTCAGTTACTGGATCAGAAACACATGGTAAATCCACATTGACAATTGTATTAGGTGCTGTAGACAGAGCTGTAGAAGATCCTACTATCTCTGGAACAGGATCTGATGATTCAGTATTATCGGAATTAGGCTGTCCTAGTTCTTCAACCAAATCATATGTCGGTTTCGTAGGATTGGCTTTAGCTGAATATTGAACACCAGAACAATTTTCT
>NW_013746080.1:0-1691 GCF_000517525.1 Limulus polyphemus
TCCACTCTTTGTTGTACAGTAAGGTGATATATGACCAGCTCAGATTCATGAATGCAGCATGGGTACACGTAATTTAATACAGTCTGTATTACCTATCCAACTAAAACATCAAACTGGATATAAGGGAAAGTGTGAATCTTCACCACACCAAACACTTTACACATTTCTGAGAACAGTTGGCTATTCAAGTTAGATCCCTGATTTGTGTTGATCTCTTACAATTCTCTTAACTGAGTTACACAATACTCCATAAATGCATCAGCCACAGACAATGCCGATATATCCAGTGGATAAGTCTTTGTCTAATTCTTGAAAAGTAGTGGATAACAATGAGTGTATAATCTCATTTCTGTATCCTTGATCCGTATTTAACCCCACGTTGTATAACATATTTGTTAACGACATACCATTCCCCTCTTTTTTTCCTTTTATCCTGGTGTTAGCACTTTAACACGATCGGTAGAACCAGTGCTAGAATCAACTACATCGGACTCATCGATGGTATAAACAAGAGTTGCTCTGCCAAAACCATTATTACAATTTATAAAGCTTTCATTAGATCCCCTTTCGAGTACGGTAACGCAGTAACATGTAATAGGACTAGTGATCAATACAGCAGAAAACAGATTCTTAAAGAATATAGCAATCAAAATAGCTCATAGACTTCCAAATTTCATTCCAACGGAATACTTCTCTCCACTAGCCGAACTACCTTCCTTAAAGAACGCTTTATTAAACTCGCTACTCGTTATTACAAACGTACATCAACAGGGAACACATAAACACAGGTCAGGTATATTTCCCTGTTAAACATGATCAATAACATCACGACCTAATTGAATCATATGTATCCGAACTTCTGTATATATGCAATAACTTAGCACTTCATTTTCAGCTGTGGGCACTGAGCAGGTATATTTATTTGGCACGTGTTCAGTGAAAGTGGTTTTCTCCGGGTACTCCGGTTTCCCTCATATACAAATTTTGGCTAATGGATCTATATATTTCAGGCCCTGAGAAGTACCACATCCAGTATGATTAACCATATTCCCTAATTAACGTAAATCTTTAATTAAATTGTTGTAATTATCTTGAAAGCTTAATCTATAACTCCTTACAATTTAACATGTACTATCTTATTCGAATCTAAGACTAATTTTCTTTTATTTCAAATATATGTAATATCTTAAAATTTAAAACCCATAGTGCTGTTGTATTAATCAACTCAGTTTAGGTGGACGTACTGCTTGCTGCATCTCTTTGCTCGTATCTCTGTCACCGACAGCCATCTCCGCCGGACGTCACCACCACGTGTGTAAGCAAACACACGTGCGTTCCACGTAGAAATGTCGTCTGGTGTGATATAATCCGAGAAGGTTACTTTGAATCTAAATTTCACTCAAAGTTGCACGAGAGTTATGTGCGCTAGCCGTCTCTAATTTAGAAATTATAAACTATAGAGAAGGCAGCTATCCAAATCCACCCACAGCCAGCTCTTGCCCCAACAGCTGAAAGGGCGAGCCTGTTTGGTGTGACAGGGATTCGAATCCACGACCCACAGATTGCGAGTCGGGCGCCGTAATCATCAAGCCACGCCAGGCCTAGGAGATTACAGAAGTGATGTGTGCAGGAGTTAGAAATATGTATTAGGGTATGTGATAAAGTGTAATGATGTATACATATATATATAT
>NW_013746081.1:0-1690 GCF_000517525.1 Limulus polyphemus
CTTTCAACTACAAAGTGGTATTCAAAGGCATTATTATAATGAAGTAAAATTAAAAACTGGCAAATAAAAAGGCACTAGCGATGTTGAATAAAATGTTTTAATCAATTTATTACAATGTCTTGCGTTGACATAGCTCGAGCACATCGAACAGTGTATGTTATGTAGCTCCAATGTTTGATAAGTTTTCATCTAATAATATTCCTATACTCTAAATTGATCGAAATATTATCAATAATTTGTGTAAATAAGTAAATACTACTGAAAAATTATATTTTCTAACAAGAGTGTTGTTTTTCCTTTGAAGTCCTGCAGCTATCATTATTAGTACATAAAAGATTCATTCGAAATGTTACTAACTAAATTTAAGAAAATTATCTCTACAAAAAACAGCATCCAAAACACAAATGTTTGTATAGTTTCAAGTCTTCCATCAAAATATCCGAGTCTTCTAATAAAGACAAACACTGTAGTCAGGACAAAAAACAAGTTATTTACGTGAGTCCAATATTTCGGATTACAGTTATTTCATCATCAACATTGTCCGAGAACAGCGAATATTAAGTTATATTAGTAGGAATTAAGTCTTAAAGATATCATTGTCCATGCAAAAAGGAATTACACCCCGTCAAAGAAAGTTTGTCATACATGCAATAATGATTGTTGTCTAACATGCAATTTTATAAAACCACCGATTCTTTTACTGACAAATATGACCATAAACTTTTTTTGTAAGAGGTGTAGACCAATCAATCAGTCATGAAGATATCCAGAAAACAACAGATCGTGAACTCAATACTAAACTACACACAGTGCACCGCATCAGCTCAAAGAATACGGAAAAGAGACGCTGTTCATCGAACTAGTCACCACGCCGCAACAATCCGCCGACCACATAAACACGGATGCTCAATTCACATATTTCACCTTAAAGCCGAAACGCCATACAGTAAATACCCTCCCCTCGTCCAGTCCCGTCTTTCCCTGCACTCATCATTAGACAGCAGCCCCCAAAAATAACAGTCTCATCCCTACCACGCACCATGCCTCTAACTTTCATCCAGATGCCCAAAATCCAGAAACTAACCACAACCATGCATATATACACCCAAAACAGAACCCCAGGAAACTGTAACTTCTCCCTCAGACTACTCATACCAAACCCTACAAGAGCAGAAAAATCACCCGAACCCAACACTTCATCAACACTTCTACATTCTCTATCCCTTCATTTCTGAACCTTCCACTGATTGCCTCCCATCCGACTCGCCAGCACCCTTGCAAATCGATATCTCCGTCGTCACACCACGTTCATACAGATGATTCCTGCTCTAGCTTCTCCATAAGCGAAGATGAAGACTCGAATCAAGATAGAACCACAACCAGCCAACTAAAATCCTTCAACCACTTCCTAACCAACAAGAAATTCCTCCTCTACTAGTCAACCGATGACAATGACTCCAACGCCTATCACTCCTTCCCTGATCATGCCGCCTCAATACCGCATGAGTTTAATCAGGCACTGGTCAGGTAGGTTATTCGGTGCCTGATCGGTGAAAGTGTTTTTTCACGGGGTATCCCACAATACCGCGTGAGTTTAATCGGGCACTGGTCAGGTAGGTTATTCGGTGCCTGATCGGTGTAAGTGGTTTTTCAATACCGCGTGAGTTTAATCGGGAACTGGTCAGGTAGG
>NW_013746082.1:0-1883 GCF_000517525.1 Limulus polyphemus
GGTTTTCTTCGATTATTTCAGTGAGTTTTCTAACATTATATGATTACCATAGTAGATTTCTCTACTCTTGTGAGTGGTGATTTATTCTACTCATTTTCTTACTTTGTTTGTTAACAGCACAAAACCACCTGACTCAGTAAATAATGGTTGGATGGATTTTATTTGGTTTGTTTGAAGTTAAGCACAAAGCAACACAATGTGCCATCTGTGCTCTGCCCACCACGGGTATTGAAACCCGGATTCTAGCGTTGTAAGTCCTCAGACATACCGCTGTGCCACTGGGGGAAGCAGGTTGGATGGGAAAACAGCAACCAATACAGCAGTAAACTGTTGAAAACATTTAACATTCATACCCGTGTAGCTTAAAATGTATTCTCCATAAATGGACAGTATATATTACTCATCAGTTTTAGTGTTGTCAAAATAGGGATTTCTAGCTTAAGAAAGTAATGTAGATACTACTTCTAGCCTAATTTGTTTACCTTTTTTTAGAGTCCGTAGTTGTAGCCTTGAAAACACAATCTTTGCATTTTGATTCAACATATTTCTGTACTTTTTTATGTTCCTTATTTCTCTTTTTAAATTAACAATTATCTTCTCTATATAAATATAATAGTACTGTCTGTTGTATGTCCAAGAAACTACTTCGCCCCTGTTGATGGATCTTCACCAAATTTGGCATGAAGGTTTGTTGGGTCCATTTGGAGATACACGCAAACTTGCGGTTTGACATTTTGTGTTTTGCAGTTTTTATGGGCGTTTTTTACAATTACATATAAAAGAAGAAACTTTCATGTCCTAAGATAGCCTTTCATTAATCATGAATTTACATAACTTCCGTCCAGTACTTATAATACACATATATGTGTGTGTGTGACTATTTTAAAACCATAGCATTATTTGGGTTTGCTAAAAACAACAACGAACAAATAACGTGTTACTGTACTTTGACTTTTTTCTGATCATTAGGCTTGCATAAGTAATAGTCAACCTACGAATTTAGACTAACCAAATGTAATATTATCATCCATGATATTTCTTTGGCTTTAAAATACCGACACAGTAATAATAACGTTTAGTTATATGTTTTGCATAGCCTGTTGTTTAGAAATTATTAAGGGAGCGTATGCCCCTTCCCCCTCCTAGCTCCTACGTCTCTGAAGAGAATACATTTCCTTCGAAAAGTTGATATAGAATATAGCTCATGTGAAGAATTTGCTGAGGATATGCACCATGTGATGACACATGCTTGTATTTACTTCTTACTTAGCATTGGTGGCCATTATGTATAAGTATTAAGTAAAGAAATACTTTTCAAAAAGGAAGTAAATGTAAAAATGGCTAATATCAATCCTTCAAAAACAATTCAAACAGCGTAGTAGAATGTTAACAGAGAAAAATATGATATATTAAACTCAATTGTGATTATGTATGGATGATGCAAATGCCATCCCTACTATCTTGTTTGCATTCTTTTTGAAGGATTGACATGAGCCACCTTTATATTTACTTCCTTTTTTCGAAGAGTTTTTTTTTCTTTACTTATTTGCTTTTTTTAATTCAGTGTTTCAATAGACATAGGAAGATGAATTTTATAACCACTTTCTAAGTACAATGAGGTTCCAACTGTAATATTTATTGTTTATCTATTACTGGCTGGTAATTCCTGTTTCACTGTGTACTTAAGCATTTTAACTCTTTCGACACGGCACGGTCCCTAGGACCGAGTCACGTGACCTTCTTTTTTTTTTAAAGTTTACATAAATTTAATACTTATAACTCTTTATAAAATGGGTATATATCTTCTCGAAATTTGGCAGTCTTTCAGTTAATATCACAAGTCTTTCACATAAGTGAAGTACTTTTAATAAAATAAAATAAAG
>NW_013746083.1:0-1689 GCF_000517525.1 Limulus polyphemus
AAGAAAACGGGAGTGCCCCGAGAAAACTCACTTTCACTGGTTGAGCGCCTAATAATCTACCCAACCAGTGCCCAAGGTGGACACTTGAAAGTAAGGAAAAGAAGGATTAGTGAAGGTACATTGAAAAGTAACTTCAGCTTTCTAGCTTAATGTTGATATTGAACTGTTCTTCAGTTGTGTCGTAGTCAGATGGGTAGGACTCTGAGTGGTTAGCTGTTGTGGGTATCAAGATCGTCAGTGGGTCAGTCTGAATAGTTTCCTACTTTGATTTAGTTGGAATTGTGTTTTCTGATTCTTTTTCTTGTGGGTTTATGTCGTCGTTCTTTTTCTGAGACTTCATCTGGTTCCGTTTGAGTTTTTTGTTCATACTAGGCCTAACCTAACCTAACCTTTGTCATGGTCTGGTGTGGTTTTTTCAGTTGCTATTTAGATATCCTGGTTTCTCGTGACTGGCTGAGTGGTCTCGTTGGTCTTTGTGTGTTTGGTCTCGAGAGTGTTGATTGGTGGATTATCTGTTTGCTTACGTCTTGGAATAGAGGTGTTGTTGTGTTGTGCTGTTCGTCTGTAGGGTCTTTCAGCTCTAAAATGTAAAAAATAGAAAAAAACAACAACCGTAAGTAAGAATATAGTTAACAGTTTTTATTTTGGAATACGTGGTTATCTTCAGGAAATGTATAAGTTGGCCTGATTTTCATGATCAGATCCTGTGAACTGCTTTAATTTGTCAGTGATGTAAACCAAAAAGAGAAAAGGTCCTAACACTGGGGCTTGAGCCACTTGTGACCTTAATTCAATTTGACTGAACTCAATTTATAACAACGTTCTGCTTTATTCCATCCAGCCACTCTTTTATCCAATTAGTTAACTTATCCCTTACACCTAAAGAGATAATTTTTACAAGCCTTTTATGTGGCACCTTGTCAAATGCTTTCTCAAAATCCAGATACACCAAATCTACACCCTTACCATTATCTACATAACTAACTTTTCAAAGAATATTAAAAGATTTGTAAGTCAAGTAATAACCCTACTGATTTACTGGAGATTCGAATTAAGCATGGTAACTGTATTATGCATTGTAAGTTTAAAAATCAGTAAATCTTGGCCTAGTAATTTGCAATACAAACTATTTTTAAACTAATAATTAATTAATTACTAAATTTACTCATTATTACTTTCCACAAATCGTAATGACGGGTTTGTTTATACTTTCAAGTTTATCGTAATCCTACATGTAGCTAAACTTTATGAATTTTTTTAGCTTCTATTAAACTGCCTAAAACTAGGTTTCATCTTTTATTTTAAAAAGAGTATAAAACATTTAGTTTCTATTAAACTGCCTAAAACTAGGTTTTATCTTTTATTTTTGAAAGAGTATAAAACATTTAATTTCTATTAATCTGCCTAAAAATAGGTTTCACATTTTATTTATCAAAGAGTGTAAAACACTTAGTTTCTATTGTTACGTCTCCGTTTGTTAATTAACTTTCCGTAACTTCGTTCCGACGAAACTTTAGCGACACAAGTCCTTTCTTAATAAAACTGGTTTATTCTTTCCGAATACAACTTTACGATACACTTATTTTCAACAGTCGCGCTAAAACAAACGCTATAACAACAATACGTCTCTCTCTCTGACTGCAGATCAATTACACACTGTCTACACACATTACAATATTGCATCACGTT
>NW_013746084.1:0-1689 GCF_000517525.1 Limulus polyphemus
CTAGAACTAACATTAATGTTAGATCTGTTATTTCCATCTTTTTAGTCTTAGGTTTGGATCTAGATGTAATAATAATGACAGAAATTTAGCTTTATACATTTAAACTATATCTTAGATTTGGGTGCATAGATTGAAAGCACCTTGTATTGAATCTACCCAGATCTAGATATAACCATGCTTCATCAATTCTAGATTTAGATTTATTAGGCCTAACTTTTAGAACAAATGTTACATCTAGATCTACTAACTTAGTTATTAGATCTGTACCAGTGCAATGTCTAGTTTAATAGTTAGTATAGATCTAAATATGCCTATAATATAGGCTACAATTTATATGATGATGGACCTAGGGTCTAGTACATTAGTTGGTGTAAGACATGATTTACAATCGCCAATACAATTACAAGCCACTACATTAGGCCTATAATGTTTACTAGATCTGGATCTTGCCTGTTGCATATATTGCTAATCTTGCACACCAATTAATATGTTACATCAATCTCGTATTTTCTTTTTATTGAACATACACTTACTTGTACGTTGTACTCTAGGACTTGTATTTTATCTACAGATGAATGATGGAATAGTGTAATTTACTTTTGTACGTCAATTCGGTCTCACCGTATTTCAGTGGGCGGCTTTTAAAAGTTAAAACTGCAAGCGTAATACAAACAAATAACGTAACACCGTGTCGTATTTACTTAACATAGAGCAGTTGCGCTATATCCTAGGGTTTGTTTGTTTGTAATTAAGCACAAAGCTACACAATGTGCTATCTGTGCTCTGCCCACCATGGGTATCGAAACCAGGATTCTAGCATTGTAAGTCCGCAGACATACCACTGTGCCACTGGGGGAATATCCTAATGAAGGGCATAATTATTAATTAATAGGCATTATAGGCTAGAGAAAATTTTGCACCCTTTCACACATGCGACTGCCCCCTCTTGCTACGCCACTGTAACCAATTCAGCTATTCTGTTGAGGAACCAATGTCTGCGGTCCTAACCTCAATATTTTCCTACTGAACTTGGGCTAGGTTTACCTAACCACATGGTAACGAAAGAAACGTGCCTGGGTCAGAGGGTAAGCTATGTTAACTGTTGTCACGGCGATGACAACAGTGGGTAGCACAGCTGTATGCTGCTCAAGCAGAGACCAAATGAAGCTTCAGGAACCAGAAAACTTTAAAGCCATAAGGGATATACGTTTCATAGGTAATAGAGGTGTAAGCACATGTGAGACCATCAGAAATGTCACTAGACCAAGGAAATGGGTTTAACATTCTAATTTTAAAAGAAGAGAGTGGTTGTAAATGCAAAGTTACAACCTTTTTTTATAACCTACACATCTGACCTTAAATTTTCAATTGGAACTGTTGCTATTTAAGATAAAATTCTTCACCCTTCTGGTAATCCTGTTCTTCAACAAGTCAGTGGTGTTTTTCTCATTCTAGTCTACTCAGGACTCTGCATTTAATACTATACAATGGAAGGCCATTTCAATGAGAACCAGTGCCCCCAGGACTATCTTTTTAACAAAAATGTGAATTATGTGGCCAACCTCTAGACTCTTGATGTTGGAATTACATATGAAGATGTGTTGCTAGCTGATATATGTGATACATGGGGCATAGTTGTATCAGCTGTTGAACTAGCCCTGAATTCTTCCATGGCAGGTATCCCCTGTC
>NW_013746085.1:0-1687 GCF_000517525.1 Limulus polyphemus
TGAAAGGTTATCTTAGGACATGGAAAGTTGCATCCCTTATATGTAATTGTAAAAAACGCCCATAAAAGCTGCAAAATATAATATGCGAAACCGCAAATTTGCAAGTATCTCCATATGGACCCAACAAACCTTCATGCCAAATTTGATTAAGATTCGTCTACAGGGGTAAAGTAGTGATAACAAATGTCCATAAAAACCGCAAAATGCCAAACTGAAAATTTGTATGTATCTCCCCATGGGCCCAATGATCATCCATACCAATTTTGGTGAATATCTATCCACAAGAGATGAGGTAATGGTAAAAAAAAATGCAAAATCGCTATAGAAAACACAAAACTGAAAATTTCTATGTATCTTCCCATGGACCCAATAAACTTCCATACCAATTTCGTAAAAATACATCTGTAAAAACCGCAAAACGCAAAATGAAAAACTTAAAATTTGTATGTGAAGATCCATCCTCATCCTGCAAAGTAGTTACATGGACAAACAACAGACAGTACTATTATATTTATATAGATTCAAAACCTGTGGAAATACAATAAAAGTGTTGGCAAAGGCTAACGATCAAAAGTATGGTTAATATCGCCTAACTCAAGTAACCTCAACTATGTGTAGGACTTGAGCTCTCTCGAGCCCCATTCCTTCCTATTGGAACTGGGCACTATCTGTATGACAACGAAATGGTAAGTTAGAGATGAAGTGTACGTGTGCCAGCTGATCAGTGGGGACAGTAACTGTTGAATGGAAATCCAGTGAAGTCTTTGGCACATGTGCTATGGGCAAAGATGGGCGTGAGTGTACTTTAAGCTTAAAGACATGTTGCTTGATCATTACCTACTTTACAACCCCTTTAGCTTACACACTCGACTGAGCTTTTGAACAAAAGAATTTGCCTGACCTTATATTGGAATCTGAACTTTTGAATGAAGGACCAAATTCTGGACGTGTCTAGCTATCTTAGTTTGAAGTAGCCAGTGTTGTTGTATTTTTCATTTCTTGTTGGTGAGAATTCTTGAAGCTTAAGTCCGTTGCTTGATAGATTACTGGCACAATTGAAGATTATGGTAGAGAGAAACCAGCTAACTGAAACAGAGCAGTTGATAATCAGCCTTTTTATCAGTCAATCAACAAAGCAGATGCTGGATGTTGAATTTGAGGTACACTGACATCAAACAGTTGTGGAAGTGTCCACTCAGAAACTCCGCCATCAAAAAGCTGCAGTGCCTGTCCCCAGTGTATGACGTGCAAGAATATACATGCAGTGCAATTCTTTTAGTTTATTCCTTTGATTTTTCCCACAGTACATATAAGTATATACTGTTACGACAGCGGGGGCACGTGATACTAGTAACACGTCATACTCTCGAACGTTCACGTCCCTTCCTGAAGTCTCGAGAGGCTACTAGATATGCGGTATTCTTGTTTATTAAAAGCCGCCAAGAAGTGACAGCAACAATGTGTGTAATTGACAGTTGAGTCGAGCACGTGAGACATTGGTTGTGAATTATAGCGTTCGTTATAGCGCGACTGTGGAAATTAAGTGTATTACAAAGTTGTATTCAGAAAGAATAAACCAGTTTTATTTAAGAAAGGACTTCTATCGGTAAAGTTTCTTCGGAAAGAATGTTTACGGAAAATTAACTAGCGACCAGAGACTAACAAATTTGTGTCAGAAGTGGGATAG
>NW_013746086.1:0-4254 GCF_000517525.1 Limulus polyphemus
ATGGGATGGTAGAAAAGTACAACTGGACATTGGGACAGGAATTGGCAAAGTTTTGTAATAGCCGCCAAGATGACTGGGATGTTTCACTCCCTACACTGTTGATGGCCTATAGAACAGCAGAGCATGAAGCCACTGGATACACTTCAGCAAAGTTGATGTTTGGTCGGAAACTTCGGTTGCCAGTGGATCTGTTAATAGGACGCCCACCTTATGAAGAGTTGCCTGAAAATGTGTCAGAGTTTGTGAAAGTGTTATCGGAAAGGATGGATGATATTCACCGTCAAGTGCGTTCAAACTTGAAAACGTCTGCTGATTCGATGAAGTTAACTTATGATAAGAGATCTGCTGAAGTCAGCTTTGTACCAGGAGACAAGGTGTGGTTGTATAATCCCAGGAAGAACAAAGGGAAGTCTCCTAAGTTGTCTTCTCCATAGGAAGGCCCATATGACATAGTGGATCGTCTCTCAGACGTGACTTTCCGGATAAAATGTGGTCGGCGAGGTAAGCCAAGGGTGGTGCATGCCAACAGGCTTTGGCGTTATCACGGTCCAGGACATTTCATTTGGGACGAAGTGAACAACAGAACAAATGGCGCTGTTGAAGACGTGTCACCTGAAAAAGCCACTGTCGAAGAAGAAACTCGACTCAGTTTTGAGAAGGGAAACAGTGAAGCCCTTGATGAAGTTACTACCACTGATGTGACTGTTACCGATGATAGGACGTTTCCTAATGAACTCCACATGAAGCAGAAGCCAACGAGACAGAGACCAGTACAGAAGAAGATACGTCCCGTAAAATGAAGAGACTTTGTTGAATTTTCATTTTGTGTTTATAAATTCTGTACATTTAATTAAGTTATTGTTAATTGTTATTGGTTTAAAGTAAGTGGTTATTGTTCGGGACGAACAATACTATGGAAGGGGCAGTGTTACGACAGCGTAAGTCACGTGACGCTAGTAACACGTCATGAACTTCTAGAAAATACATGTCCCTTCGCGAAGCCTCGAGTGTTTACTAGATGTACGGTATTCTTGTATATAAGACCGCCAACAAGTGACGGCAAGAATGTAATTGAACTGCAGATAGAGAGAGACTGACGATTGAGTAGAGCACGTGAGTCGTTCGTTGTGAATTATAGCGTTTGTTTTAGCTAACAACCAGAGACGTAACATTATTATCAAACATTTTTCTGTCAATGTTATTTTTGTAAAAATAGCTAATTTTTAGATTTAAATTTTGACCGCTTGAAGCAATAATTGTCGTATAGAATTGTTTCTTGTTATAGACTCTAATTTCATCAATGTTAGTTTTTCAATAACCTATGCGGTAAGCCTTATCCTTATTATCATGCGTGGTTGTTGCTATACATTTAATAATGAACGAGAAGAAGCAAGTAGCAACTAGTTTACATTATTTTTCAAACTTTATGACGTCAGTTTTCAAAAAGAGTTAAATAGGTTTTTAACTGACAACCCTTGTAAGGTAATATATAAATCTTACGGAGATTTACTTTGATAAACTTCCAAAAATTCGTATAGTAAACTCTTAGTGTTCTGCTCCTGTTAGTTTTGTGTCTTAGCTCGTGACTATGAAGACGATTGGTTACTAAAAATACGGATTATTTGAAAGTTATTGCTTTATCATCTTCAATTTATACTCTATCTTTAAGCTAGTATTCACCCAACATCTATTTTAAAGTAAGCTCAGGGTCTGGGACTACTGAGCAAATTAATTGCTGTGTCACATTAGTTGTGGCATTTTAAATTCCAATATTTGCATAGAAAATTATAATAATCCAGAAAAGAAAGAAGTGTTATTCAAGAACCATGTTGTAAATATGCAACAAAATCAGGCCAGTGCAACAAATTATGCTAGCAAGAAGGGATATTGGTGTGTTTAATGTTAAGTAGCCCATTATCAACTTAAATGTATGTCGGAATTATTAAACTGCCCTTGCTATATTAATCTGAAACCATGCTGTGATGGCAGTGGATTAAGCTTGTCTGTAGGCTATTGCAATTGGCATTTGCTTGTTGACTTTATCTTGGGGATCCTCTCTCTTTAGGGATTCTCAATGGTTGTTTTTTAAGAGCTCTTTATACATTCTCTTTTAGTTTCTTTATCTTGTATTACATCCATTAATCAGAGCTGCAGTGACGTTTTTGACTGCAAATTGCAGATAGACACTCACACTATGTCAGCCTTTTCTCAGTCATACTTGGACTTAACGATAACATTAGTTAAAAAACCATTGTCAACCAGTGTTAGTAATTGTGGTAGTAGATCTTCTTTGTCTTCTACTCTTATATCTGCACTGGTATTTCAGGAAACATAATAGAGGAGGACAGACAATAATATTCATAGCAATGAGTAGACTAGTAGGTTTAGTGTGTGCAATCTTGTCCAACTCTATTCAAGTCTTTTTTGCCACATGAAAGCAAAGAAAGCAGTGAATATTGCACTTTAGAAAGCAAACATAGCATTTAATTAGCAAAGGAGCTTTATATTAATAACAAATCACAGTGGGTCTTCCATAATGATGTGAATATGTCATAAATTTCATGCAAACCGAAACTTTTATGCTGATCACTGGTTTTCCAACAACATAACAATATTAATAACATTTTTCAAGTCTATAAAAATCATTAATAAGGCAAATGATGGTGCTTGTGCATATTAGAACCGAATTAACAAAACAATAACAAATGCCAGAATAAACAGTTTACAACGCATTTTATTCTCTCGAATAAACTTTTCTCTGTCAGAATATTAAAATACACCCCAGATTCCCTTAGACGAATCATCACTAAATCAAGCATCACTGTACTTTCTGATGCCATGGCAGTATTTTATTCTGATGTTCTACATAAAACCAAACCCAAACTATTTTGAAGCACCCACAGTTAAAAGTTCGAACATTACAAATCATTAAACATAAGTGAATTCTCATCGGACATTAGTATTTTTTACAAACACATTATATAAATGCATCGTGGAAAACTCGGCGTGTGTGGCTGGTGAAAAACGAAAGATAAAGCTAGCTAGTGAATCGTACCTACATCAACTCGCTCATCGTGAACCCTCAATAAGATATCAAGGAAGTTCCAGACTAGAAAGAAGACTTTATATTGCTTGTTTATATCGCTGTTCATGATGTAGATATAGGTGATGCTTCTCCTGTGAAACGAAACTTTTCTTGTTGGTAGGAGTTGGATAATTCACTATACAATGAACTTTGGCTTGAATTGGAGAAACTTGACCATGGCCTACTACATGACCTAAGTAAACAACTCTGGCTTTACATAAGTCACTTTTTGCCAAATTTACAGTGAGATTGGCTTTCTTAAACCTCTCAAAAACATCACGCAATACTAATAAATGTTCCTCTCATGTGTCATGTGGCATTGATTCATCATGCGCTGAAAAGTTGCTTTAGAATTTTTCATCCCAAAAGGCATTACATTGTGCTGGTGTAACTCATCAGGAGTAACAAAAGCAGATATTTCTTTTGCTCTGTCAGTTAGAGGAACAGCCCAGTATACCTTTAGTAGGTCACACTTTGTGATATATCTGGCTTTTCCAATTTTATCAATACAATATTCCATTCTTGGAATGGGATAGGAATCTGTCTTTGCCAAAGCATTTACTTTGCGAAAGTCTGTACATAATCTAACCGAATCATCAGATTTAGGGACCAGTACACAAGGTGAAGACCAATCACTTTTACTGGGCTCTATAATGCCATTTTCCAGCATGTAAGATATTTATTTACGCATTTTATCGGCCTTGATTGAATTCACACAATAGGGATGTGGATGAGATTCTTGGGAATGGCTCGTTATTACAGGAGGTTTTGTAAAACATTTTGCTGACATCACTGTACCATTAACAAACCTTTTAAAGAAAAATCAAAAGTTCAAATAGTCTGAAACATGTCAATCTGCTTTTGAAAATCTTTGTTGTGTATTTACCCTGTATTGATGGCATCTGACTTTGATAAGCCATTCGCATTAGCTGTTGATGTCAGCGATTGTGATGCTGGTGCTATTCTGTTACAAGCAGACGACAAAGTTATTTAACACCCTGTTTATTATTTTTCTAAAACGTTTAATTGTCACCAAAAGAATTATTCTATTGTAGAAAAATAAACATTGGCTTTAGTGTTAGCTTTAGAACATTTCAACGTGTATGTATCTGCATCACAACAACCTATTGTCATTTGCACTGATCATAACCTGTTGACGTTTTTAAACC
>NW_013746087.1:0-1690 GCF_000517525.1 Limulus polyphemus
TGCATTTTACGTTCTTTTGTCATTGTATTGTACAGTTTCATTTTTATTTTGTTTACAAGGGAGGCTCCCAAGCGAGGGCTGTGGCTGTAGCAGTGAGAAGACACAAAACACTGGAAGTGGCCGATGACAAATTCTTCTTCATTACTTGTGGCAAATCAGGATTTTTAAATTCAAGGTAATTTATCTTTTTTTAACGTGTTATATCATTGGGCAGGTTCTTTTAGATTACTTGATGAAAGTAATGCAAAGTCTAGTTCACGTAACAATCTCAAGTTAGTTTATTTCTTTTGTAGCGATTTTACAAGTACTAGGCCTAAGTGCACAACGTGTCAACACTAACTCTACAACTAAATGTAGGCATAATATCAAATAAAACATTTCAACATGAACTGCGAAACGTACGCTTAACCTAACTAGCTCTGTTAGATAAACAAAAACGTAATTCACCAAGTAACTGAATTACAGAACAGACGCGATAACTGTCATTGGATACTCAGTAACTTTTCACTTTGACTAGCACAGAACAAACTGAATTAAACACAATGCTTTATTGACTGACTCATATCCATAACTATGTGCCCAGCTAGATCTTAGTCGAATTTGCTAGATTTTTATCATATGAGCCATCTAATTAACATCTATATTTAGGCTACTTCACTTTGACATAAGTAGAGTAGGTCTACGTGCACAAGCAATATTTCAACTCAAAACTAAATGTAGACCTACCCTCAAGTACAATGTTTCAATGTGAACTGCGTGACGTAAGCCTAACTGAACCAGCTTCGTTAGATAAAAAACAAAAACAAAAAAAACACGTAACTCGCCAAGTAACTGAATAAAACAGACGAGATGATTCTCAATGAATATTCAAGAACTTCTTAAGTACTCCACTTTAACTAGCACTAAACGAATTGAGCTAAATTCAATGATTCTTTGGCACCTCTACTAACTGTTAATAACTAATGTACTTGTTTAGATATTAGTCTAATTTACTAGACTAACTAATAATTAATAAATCATCTAACTACTAATTAAAACATTGACAATACAGCTTACAACATTTTTATTTGAGTATACCCTACCCGACAAGTTTATTTCTGTTATTGTTTTACTACACCGTACCAGTGAATTTATTTCTTTTATTACTTATATCTTGTACGAGTAATATTTTCGTATTGTTGTAGACGTTTTATACATTTTTCTCATTGCAGGTGCTGATATACAAAACACGTATTTGTAATTATATCACCGCTAGGTAAACCAGTGGCGTAGCAAGGGTTCTCAGCACCCTGGGACAAAGACACTTTTGGCGCCCCACCTCTGAAATGTTTGATCATTTGTTTTGTGACTCATTACCCACTTAATGACAATAACATAAAGAATTAATTACCGCCTTACATAGGCCTAAAATAAAGTCACAATACAACATCTCACGATATCACAACTGTAAACCTGGAACTAATAAAGTATAGCCTACTAGCTGTACTTACAGAATTTGTAAACCATTTTGATATTTATCCAGTATTGTTCAAAGTCACATAGATAGAGTAATCTTTCAAGCATGCAGAATAAATTTCTGTTATATCCCTAGTTTTGAAACATGTTTTATATGAGAAGCCAGTCACTTGTGGTGTACATTGATTATAAAAACAGATTGATAAAATACTACTTAAGTTTACAAATAACAAAT
>NW_013746088.1:0-1688 GCF_000517525.1 Limulus polyphemus
CCACTTTCCAACAACCTGTTGTGCATGAAATTTATTTATATAGGTCTCTTAACACTTATTTTACATAACAATGAGCTGAGGGATACCATTGTCAATATTTAATGTCTTTTCATTGTTAAAATACAGAAAATTCTTATTGTTCCTTTATTGTTTTGAACTGTGAACAAATTAGTGATACTTTTACAAGAACTGAGATAAACATTGTCATTTTATTTGAACAAAAAAAGGAAAATAAAATAAAATAATGTAAATAAATCTAACATAATACGTACCAACGCCATTAAAAGTGTTTTTTTTTTTTCTGCTATGACAAGACATGAACCACAGCATCGCAGTCTGATTCGCTAACCAATGGGCCCATAGGTAAAAATAAATAAGAATTAATTTGAGTGACTGTTACACACTACGGTAAATAGATAGTTTGTAACAATGCATTCCCTAGCTATATTACAAATAAAATGTTTAATGTAATTAACATTGGACTTCGGGAATTACATTAAACATGTCACTTCCTTAGTTAACTGTAGAAAATGTGTTGTTCAATACTTTGACGAGATTTCGCAGCTTTTGGGAGCCAGACGAGTGACAATAGATCCACTACAAAGATCAAGCCTTCAGATTTCCTCTATAAGCACTTTAATTCCTGAGGGCATACTTTTGAAGATTTTAGCGTACAGCCCATAGAATATATGCATGTAAATATTTACATTGTTTACGCGCTAAACCTGTGAAACGAGAAGATTATTGGATGAGAATTCTAATTACGGTTTAACTCCTATAGGATTAACAGCAAAGTCAAAACTAAAGGTAATGTTTCTCAAGGCTGCCAATTTATCTGTCTGTATGTGTGTATGTCTGTCTGTTCATTATCTAACTACTCACAGGTCGCTGGGCAAATCTCAACCAAATTTTGTGGGATGATAGTATGGAAAAGGGGGCATGTTAATGGATGGTTCACAACCATCTCTACTCCTGTTATTGTTGTTATTCAGCATTTATTAACTTTGACGTAAGCTAGCGTTAACTACATTCATAGGTGGCGCCACGTCCTTACACGAAAAAAAAATTCTATATTCTATAAAACAACATATACAGTGTAGGGTAAGGGCACACAAACGTCTTGTATATCTCAGAGAGAACCCTAGCATTCTCTACAGAGGAATGTTAGGGCTCAAAAATGGCCGCCACTGTTGCAATACTACATAACTGCAGCTGAAATTTCGACTCCAACAGCCACCATAAGTCTGATATGAAGAGCCGTTTCTTGAGTTATACTCACTTCCTACTTTGACCCGCGACCTTTAAACTTCGGCCCGTAAGACACTTCTGTGGCCAATGACCATCAATAAATTAATCACGTGAAACACTATGAAAGGATATTACGAGCTGGGTGTTGAAAGTGGACAACAGAAAACACTCCTACCGCCACTACATTAGTCGCTACCTCATCCCTACATAGTTCCCCTAACCATCGTATACTGTGTCGAAATTATCACCGATTGTATTGTATCAACAGAGCAGAGAATAATAATTCTTCTTTTCAATTATGTTTTGAAGTAACTGAACCAGCTTGTGTAGACTTTGACAAAAAGAGAAGAATATTTAAAGCTCTGGATACAACAATGTGACGAAAGTGAAATTATACACCGATTGTATTTTAACAACAGAGCAGAGAACAGACACCTACT
>NW_013746089.1:0-1907 GCF_000517525.1 Limulus polyphemus
CGAAGTTTGTCAGCAGGCTAGTGCCCCTTTTCTGGCCTTGAATCCTGATGACTGTACCAACCTTGGTATCTCTGTGCTGGACTTAATGTAGGATTCAAATTCAAGAGCTCTGGTCATTACATCCTGCATAGTAGAGGGGTGTGCTTGCTTTACATATATCTTCAGTGGTGGACTGTCCAAGGCATCTACAAACTGATCCCTAAGCAACAACTTGAGGACATCAGGTGGTGCAGTTTATTAAGCATAAATATTAGTTAGGGAAGAGTTTAAGATGTTTTTGTTGTTAATGAAAGAATGTAGAAAATAATACTGACTTTCATATGACAACTGTTAGATAATTCACTTTGCACGTTGTATTTGTTATTGTTATAACCTGTGTAATCCACAGCTGCGAAAATAATATTTTTAGTGTGTTAGTTAGCCACCAGACGGATACTTAAGCGTGTTCAGGATTTTTATTACTGATGCAATTCAAAGAAGATTTTTTCCACATGTAATCATAGCGTTGCAAGTAAACAAGAAAAGTCGTGGATAAAAATATATTATCTTAGTGTACACGAACAAGGTTGTGTTAAACATATGAAGGAGGAACAAGATTATAGCTTATATTCTGTATTTTAGAGTAAACAACGAGTAGTTACACGTAATTAGGAGTCACTTTACATAACTAGATATTATCTTAGTGAACATGAACATGGTTGGGTTAAACTTATGAAGAAGGAACAATATTACAGCTTATATTCTTTATTTTAGAGTAAACAACGAGTATTTACACGTAATTAGTAGTCACTTTAAATAACTAGATATTATCTTAGTATACATGAACATGGTTTTGTTAAACATATGAAGAAGGAACAATATTACAGCTTATATTCTTTATTTTAGAGTAAACAACGATGTATTTACACGTAATTAGGAGTCACTTTACATAACTAGATATTATCTTAGTGTACATGAACATGGTTGTGTTAAACTTATGAAGAAGGGAAAAAGATTACGGTTTATATTCTATATTTTAAAGTAAACAAAGAGTATTTACAGGTAAGTAGGAAAGAGAGTTTTCTAAATTTCTACCGTTCATGACGTCACTAAGCGAGACTTAAAAAGCGTCTGTACTATACAATACTTGAAAATAACTAGAATACTATCTTGTGAAATTTTGAAAGAGAGAACTATAACGTTCTTAATATCTATGAATTATCATAATGCATGATAGTATAGTTTTATCACGTGTCGTATAACAAACTATAATACAGTATGTTAGTCTAGAATTAAAACATTAACTAATAATTGTTTTCCTTAGAAACTGATACTGTTAGAAATGTGAAATAAATTAATCCAGCTAATGAGTTTGTTTTATCGAATGTTTTGAGAATATTGTATGAAACACACAATTAAGAAGCACTAACAAGCGTTGATAATTTCCTACTGTTTTTGTTATCTGAAAGCACACATCATACAGTATCGAGTAAATCTTCTGGACTTTAATATGTATTTAAAAACATTTTCTTACATTTTTCATTAATGTTTTTAAATCAAACCTACATCTAAATATTAACAATAAACGATAACGATTCAATATAGATAAACAACACACGTTTATATGTGACAAAATAATACTTGATATGTGTCTTTAATTCATTGTAATAAGTAGGAAGAATAAAATGACGTTCCAAGAAAATGACGCACAAATTTCATAATACTTAGATATCATCGTTATGGTTCAGTATATTGTGAAACGTATTTATGTTTCATATAATAATGTTACGTCTCCATTTGTTAATTAACTTTCCGTAACTTCCTTCCGACGAAACTTTAGCGACACAAGTCCTTACTTAATAAAACTGGTTTATTTATTCCGAATATAACTTTACGATACACTTAATTTCAACAATCGCTATAACAAC
>NW_013746090.1:0-2527 GCF_000517525.1 Limulus polyphemus
CCGGCTAACGTTCCCTGTGAGCAGGGTCATGCAACCGCAGAAGTCAGTGAAAGGAAATTACATTAGGAATTCTAAGAACGGTTATATTACTTTGCAGAAAAATCCACACATTATTTTCTAGTGTGAAGAATCTTACGTACTAGTCCAGTACTGTGTTCTAAATTTCCCCTCCAGAGGTAAGCTTGTGGGCTTATATTGCTACAAATTGGGATTCGATCTTGGAGAGGAGCAGAGATAGACATTAATCTCTAGTGTGAAGAATCTTACGTACTAGTCCAGTACTGTGTTCTAAATTTCCCCAATTTCGCGCAAAGCTACACGAGGGCTATCTGCGCTAGCCGTCCCTAATTTAGCAGTGTAAGACTAGAGGGAAGGCAGCTAGTCATCACCACCCACCGCCAACTCTTGGGCTACTCTTTTACCAACGAATAGTGGGATTGACCGTCACATTATAACGCCCCCACGACTGAAAGGGAGAGCATGTTTGGTGTGACGGGGATTCGAACCCGCGACCCTCAGATAGCGAGTCGAGAGCCCTAACCACCTGGCCATGCCGGGCCCCCTCCCCATTAGTCTATTATACTCCACTTTCTTATTGTGGCAGCCGCCGGGATCGAACTCCGATTCTTCGTGTTATGTTCTACCGGGGGGGGGGCGAGGAGGAAGAGAAATAAAAGGAAACCAATTTCGTTTTCATAACCTCATTACAGTTCAAGAGTATATCTTACACTGCGAATATTTGGGTAATTTGGTAAAGTAATACAAACCAATATATTGGTACTTTTTTAATTATGACGCTAAGCTTCCACGGGGGGGGGGGGATTCATACAACGTGATCGATAACTACAAGTGAAAAGCTAATTTTGATATAAAAAATAAAAGTATCTTCCCAAAGGTGTCCCATGGGAAAAGACAAAGGCGTAGGCTTTCTCAGACTTTCCTTATTTTTATCACTAAAAGTGCTTCGTCTCATTCAAGTGGCAACTATAAAAATAAAATCGTTATTCTGCCAGTGTAGCGAGACTAAAGATAAATGTCAAATCACAGCTAACGCAGCGGAATGGGAAATACATGAAATATATATATACATAAACTTTTGTAAAGGAAGAAAAACAGTAGCCTCCAGCTCAAATTTACTGTAGAATACTATAAAAGTCTGCTTTTAAGACATTGGAAAAAGTTAATATATTATACGGATTTATATATGTATATATATAATATAAAAATGTACTACGTTTCGAATAGTAAACGGGAGATCATTCGTACAGGAGAAACCACTATACCTAAAATATCAAAGTTTACTCAATATCCTAACGAAGATGGCTGGTTGGGAGTTGGCTTTCCGCTCGTGCAGTTAAAAAATGGTCTCCTCCGATATAATTATTGAAACTTGTTAGCCCTTATCTGTTGTTTGTTTTTCGTATGGCTGGGTTTTATCAATAAATAAATACGAAGCGGATAGATACAAAATCAGATTTTCACTCGATAGTAATCATATTTATAAAATGTAGTACGTGCTATAATACCATTAATATTTTGGTTTACCTGATTTTTGTCTTATATCTCATCCGCTATACAGATAAAGTAACTAAAAATAACCAGGAAAAGTTATTTTATTGGTTTGTTTGGAATTAAACACAAAGCTCCACAATGGGCTATCTGTGCTCTGCCCACCACGGGTATCGAAACCCAGTTTCTAGCGTTGTAAGTCCGCAGACGTACCGCTGTGCCTCTGAGGGGGGGGGGGCATTTTTATTGGAAAACCGCAATTAAGAACTCAGGGAAGTTTTAACAGAACGCTCTACAGGAAAGCAATGTTCTTAATATAACCAGTGAGTTTCAACAAACAACCTGTAGAATGTTTCGAACATGGCTCTGTTAGTTTGATGTTAACCGTAATATTACACAAGTAAAATTACTCTGCTCCTCTCCAAGATCGAATCCCAATTTGTAGCAATATAAGCCCTCAAGCTTACCTCTGGAGGGGACAAAAACAAACAAACAAACAGTAGACTAATGTAATTCATTTATTTCAGACTGACGTTGCACAGTGTAATTACAATAATTATACTACAATACGAAACACTAATGTCAGTTTTATTTTATTTGGTAATCATGCTACTATAAGAGCGACGAAAAAGTACAGAAATCCTAATGTCTCTTTTGTTTTATAAGCGACATCGCACAATATTGATATGGTAATAATGTGGCTCAAAGAAACTGACAAAAAGGAAAACTAAAGTCATGGTTGTGACGTCAATATCTGGAGAAACTCAAGAGATAGAAACGGCGGTTTGCTTGTAGTTGTACTACATGAAAAAGAGTTCGCCAGTTACCAGCTTAGCGCACGAATACATTTGATAGTAAATCTCCAGTATTACACCTGCTAGTATTGAAGTGAGTATAATTAGCTCTCTAACTAACACCGTGCAATCAGGAATCTTCGTAAATTGAGGAATCAAATCAGTTAAGGAAACAAATGGATGCTGAGTTTAAAATACTATTCGGAAGAGTTCAAAGTTTGTGG
>NW_013746091.1:0-1688 GCF_000517525.1 Limulus polyphemus
CCTTGAATCCAGATGACTGTACCAACCTCGGTACCTCTGTGCTGGACCTAACGTAAGATTCAAATTCGAGAGCTCTGGCCATTGCATCCTGCATGGTAGATGGGGTGTGCTTGCTTCACTTGTATCTTAAGTTGTGGACTGTCCAAGGCATCTACAAACTGATCTCTCAGCAACAACTTGAGGAGATCGGGTGGTGCTGTTGGGTAGGCCTTGTGTGCCATGCTCTCCAAGTCCTGTGCCAGCTCTTGCAGGCTCTCCCCTTTAGCACGGACTCTTGTCATTTATTCCTTACTTCTCAATATAATATTAGTGCCATTTTTATTCTCCCCTCACTTATTAGTGTAATATCAGTGTTATTGTAATTCTTTACTCAGTTCTTATGTAATATTAGTGCTATTGTAGTTCTTTACTCACTTATTATTGTAATATCAGCACTATTGTCATTCTATACTCATTTATTATTCTAATATCAGTGCTATTGTCATTCTTTCCTCATTTCTTATTGTAATATAAGTGCTATTACCATTCTGTTCTCAGTTCTTGATGTAATATCAGTGCTATTGTAGTTCTTTCATCAGTTCTTAATGTAACATTACTGCTATTGTCATTCTTTCCTCAGTTATTAGTGTAATATTAGTACTATTGTCATTCTTTCCTCAGGTATCATTGTAATATCAATGCTATTGCTATTCTTTTCTCAGTTCTTAATGTAATATAACTGCTATTGTCATTCTTTTTTTCAAGTATTATTGTAATATCAATGCTATTGCCATTCTTTCCTAAGTTCTTAATGTAATATCAGTGCTATTGTCGTTCTTTCCACACTAATTATTGTAATATTACTGCTATTTTCATTCTTTCCTTAGTTACTATTGTAGTATCAGTGCTATTGCCATTCTTTTCTCAGTTTTTAATGTAAAATTACTGCTATTGTCATTCTTTCCTCAATTAATATTATAATATTAGTGCTATTGTCATTCTTTCCTCAGTTCTTAATGTAATATTATTGCTATAGTCATTCTTTGTTCAGATATTATTGTAATATCAGTGCTATTGCCTATCTTGCTTCAGTTCTTAATGTAATATTACTCCTTTTGTCATTTTTTCCTTAGTTATTATTGTAATATCAATGAAACTGTCATTGTTTCCTCAGTTATTTGTGGAATGTCAGTACTATTGTCATTTTTTCCTCTGTTTTTATTGTAATATCAGTGCTTTTGCCATTCTTTTCTAAGGTATTATTTTAATATCCATGTTATTGTTATTCTTTCCTCAGTTATCATTGTAATATCAGCGCTTTTGTCATTCTTTCTTCAGTTCGTATTGTAATATCAGTGCCATTTTAATTTTGTCCTCACTTATTATTATTATATCAGTATTACTGTCATTCTTTCCTCAATGCTTGATGTAATATCAGTTTTATTGTCATTCTTTTCTTTGTTCTTATTGTAATAACAATACTATTACCAATTTTTATCATTTCTAAATGTAATGTCACTGCTATTGTCATTCTTTCCTCAGTTAATACTGTAATATCTGTGCTATTGTCATTCTTTCGTCAGGTATTATTGTAATATCACTGCTATTGTCATTCTTTCCTCAGTTATTATGGTAATAACAATACTATTACCAATTTTTATCAGTTCTAAACGTAATGTCACTGCTATTGTCATTCTTTCCTCAGTTAA
>NW_013746092.1:0-2437 GCF_000517525.1 Limulus polyphemus
GCTCTCCGTCTTGTTGGCTTCTGATTCATGTGGAGTTCATCTGCATCATCAGGAAATGTCCTATTGTCAGTAACAGTCACATCAGTGGTAGTAACTTCATCAAGAGTTTCACCATTTCCCTTCTCAAAACTGAGTAGAGTTTCTTCTTCGATGGTGGCTTCTTCATGTGGCACGTCTTCAGCAGCGTCATTTGTTCTGTTTTCCACTTTGTCCCAACTGAAATGTCCTGGACCGTGATAACGCCAAAGCCTGTTGGCATGCACCACTTTTGGCTTACCTCGCCGACCACATTTTATCCGGAAAGTCACGTCTGAGAGATGATCCACTATGTCATATGGGCCTTCCCATGGAGAAGACAACTTAGGAGACTTCCCTTTGGTCTTCCTGGGATTATACAACCATACCTTGTTTCCTGGTACAAAGCTGACTTCAGTAGATCTCTTATCATAAGTTAACTTCATCGAATCAGCAAACGTTTTCAAGTTTGAACGCACTTGATGGTGGATATCATCCATCCTTTCCAATAACACTTTCACAAACTCTGACACATTCTCAGGCAACTCTTCATAAGGTGGGCGTCCTGTTAACAGATCCACTGGCAACCGAAGTTCCCGACCAAACATCAACTTTGCTGGAGTGTATCCAGTGGTTTCATGCTCTGCTGTCCTATAGGCCATCAATAGCGGAGGGAGTAAGACATCCCAGTCATCTTGGCGGCTATTACAAAACTTTGCCAATTCCTGTCCTAGTGTCCAGTTGTACTTTTCTACCATCCCATCAGACTGTGGGTGAAGTGGCGTTGTCCTGGTCTTTCGGATGCCAAACAACTTGCAGCATTCTTGGAACACAGCTGATTCAAAGTTACGTCCTTGATCTGAATGCAGTTCATATGGCATACCAAATCTGAAGAAGAAATCACAAATAGCCGAAGCTACACTTGTAGCTTCCTGATTTGGTATCGCATACGCCTCCGGCCACTTGGTGAAATAATCCATCACCACACAAATATACTTGTTTCCAGCACGAGTTTGGGGCAGAGGACCAGCAATGTCGACGGCTATTCTTTCCATTGGTGCACCAACTTAATGAAGTTATATCAGAGCACGTCCCTTATGCTTGGGTCCTCTTTTAGCACAACATGTGCTGCATGTTCTGCACCATTCTTCCACATCTTGCCTCATACCTATCCAATAAAATCTTTGTCGTAGATGACTCAATGTCTTCCTAATTCCGAGATGTCCTCCTCTTAAGCTATCATGGGATTGACGCAGCACAACTTCCCGTAACTTCCTCGGTATAACTGTTTGCCAAGTCGTCACTTTCCCATCTGTAGTTTCCCATCTCAGGACAAGAATACCATTTTCAAGCTTCAACTGGTCCCATTGTGCCCAATAGTGCTTTGTCATGGGGCTTAGACTAGGTGCCCAATAGTGCTTTGTCACAGGGCTTAGACTAGACACCTTCTCCCAAGCAGGGCGCACAACACTCGCTTTTAGAAAATCAATCATTGGCTTCAAATCTTGGTCTTTCTCCTGTTCTGCTTTGATATCTGTATTTAGTTCCAAAAAGTTGATGATGATGAAAGGGCTGAAGTCAAGCCGACTGATTATGGGCATAAAGGACAGACAGAAAGTATACATAGCTGACATGGAAGATGAATGCATATTAGGATTGGACTATCTACTACCAAGGAAGTTTGTAATTGATTTTGATAAAATGACATTTGAGAATAACAAAGGCCAAGTTCCGGTAACTGTTAAAAGAGAGTTGAACTAATTAGGTGTCATTTCTCAGCAAACCCTTGTGAGCATCAAGGTGTTAGATAACGAAGGAGTACCAGAAGCCACGCAGAAGCTTTATGGTGTGACAGGACATTCTACAAGATTGTGGGGACCAGTGTGGGTGACTATTGAGCAGGAAAGGTCAGCTTTCAGAGAAGTTTGAGGGACTTTGCTGGCACTGTAACAAACCTGGGCACAAGAGAGCTCAATGCTGGAAACTTCAACACAGGGGAGACGATACAGCAGTAAAGGCTGCTACCAAGAAAGGTTGTTGGATGTGTGGAAAGCACGGACATTTGAGGAGCCAGTGTAGGAGGAATATTACCAACAATTCGGCCTCAAGGAGACCAGTAGTGGTTGGTGTAGAGCGACGCCCATCAACCCCCATCTTGAAAGTCCCAACAGCTAGGTATAAAATGCCAAGCACACACAGTGTCTATGTGACAGGAAAGCTAGATGGCCAAAGGTGCAACTTTGTCATAGACTCTGCAGGCCTTGAATCCAGATGACTGTACCAACCTCGGTACCTCTGTGCTGGACCTAACGTAGGATTCAAATTCTAGAGCTCTGGCCATTGCATCCTGCATGGTAGAGGGGTGTGCTTGCTTCGCTTGTATCTTAAGTTGTGGGCTGTCCAAGGCATCTACGAACTGATC
>NW_013746093.1:0-1683 GCF_000517525.1 Limulus polyphemus
CTGCAAGTTGTTTGGCATCCGAAAGACCAGGACAACGCCATCTCACCCACAGTCTGATGGGATGGTAGAAAAGTACAACTGGACACTGAGACAGGAATTGGCAAAGTTTTCTAATAGCCGCCAAGATGACTGGGGTGTCTTACTACCTTCAATGCTGATGGCCTATAGGACAGCAGAGCATGAAGCCACTGGATACACTCCAGCAAAGCTAATGTTTGGTCGGGAACTTCGGTTGCCAGTGGATCTGATAACAGGATGCCCACCTTATGAATAGTTGCCTGAAAATGCAACAGAGTTCGTGAAAGTGTTATCTGAAAGGATAGATGATATTCACCATCAAGTGCGTTTAAACTTGAAAACTTCTGCTGATTCCATAAAGCTATGTTATGATAAGAGATCTACTGAAGTCAGCTTTGTACCAGGAGACAAGGTGTGGTTGTATAATCCCAGGAAGATTAAAGGGAAGTCTCCTAAGTTGTCTTCTCCATGGGAAGGCCCATATGACATAGTGGATCGTCTCTCAGACGTGACTTCCGAATAAAATGTGGTCGGCGAGGTAAGCCAAAGGTGGCGCATGCCAACAGGCTTTGGCGTCATCATGGTCCAGGACATTTCAGTTGGAACGAAGTGAACAATGGAACAAATGATGCTGCTGAAGCCATGTCACCTGAAAAAAAGCCACTGTTCAGGATGAACGATACTAAGGAAGGAGCAGTGTTACGACAGCGAAAGTCACTCGACGCTGGAAGCATGCACGCTGGAGTTTCTAGAAGGATCCTGATAACAGGGCGCCCACCTTACGAAGAGTTGCCTGAAAATGTGTCAGAGTTCGTGAAAGTGTTATCAGAGGGGATGGATGATATTCACCATCAATTGCGTTCAAACTTGAAAACGTCTGCTGATTCCATGAAGCTATGTTATGATAAGAGATCTACTGAAGTCAGCTTTGTACCAGGAGACAAGGTGTGGTTGTGTAATCCCAGGAAGACCAAAGAAAGGGAAGTCTCCTAAGTCGTCTTCTCCATGGGAAGGCCCATATGACATAGTGGATCGTCTCTCAGACGTGACTTCCGAATAAAATGTGGTCGGCGAGGTAAGCCAAAGGTGGCGCATGCCAACAGGCTTTGGCGTTATCACGGTCCAGGACATTTCATTTGGAATGAAATGAAAAACGGAACAAATGACACTGCTGAAGACGTGTCACCTGAAAAAGCCACTATCGAAGAAGAAACTCTACCCGGTTTTGAGAAGGGAAACAGTGAAGCCCTTAATGAAGTTACTACTACTGATGTGACTGTTACCGATAATAGGGCATTTCTTGATGGAGCAGATGAACCCCACGTGAAGCAGAAGCCAACGAGACGGATACCAGTATGGAAAAAGATACGTCCCGTAAAATTAAGAGACTTTGTTGAATTTTAATTTTGTGTTTGTAAATTCTGTACATTTAATTAAGTTATTGTTAATTATCTATTGGTGTAATGTAAGTGGCTATTTTTCGGGACGAACAATACTAAGGAAGTGGCAGTGTTACGACAGCGGAAGTCACGTGACGCTGGTAACACGTGATGATATTCTCGAAGGATCGTGAATTGTCCTGGCAACTCTAGTCTGTTCCAGACGCCCGCTTTTTTAGTATATAAGCCCGGCAAATAAAGTGAAGATATAATTACAGATAGATAG
>NW_013746094.1:0-1829 GCF_000517525.1 Limulus polyphemus
CTATGTTAGCTCGTATTATTTATGGAATTAATTGCACCAAATCATCTCATATTTTTCATTGTTTTCACCTCTTTTTTCCACGTTTTTTCTCTTAACAAATGATCTAATTAGAATAATTGATAATCGTAATCTAGACAATCTACAAATACCCAATCGATAATCGAATCGAACTGCAAAAGTAATAATCGCTCAGCGATTCTGTTAAAACGTGATTAATCATCTTATCTATTACACATTATACGTCGGAAAACGTAATTAATCATCTTATCTTTTACACATTATACGTCGGAAAACGTAATTAATCATCCTATCTTTTACACATTATACGTCGGAAAACGTGATTAATCATCCTATCTTTCACACATTATACGTCGGAAAACGTAATCTTTCGATTCAATATCATTTCAAAAACAATTATCAAATTCAAATGGCAAAATTCCACTACAATTCGCCATCAGTAACATTATGTATGATATGCAAATATGCTCTGCTGTAAAGAGTAAAAACGTACAGTTATACCTGTACCCGATGATGACAAAACCTTGTCGAAACCTTGTACATTTGCTGTTATGTTAAACTTATATTAAAGTTTTTCTTCATTACCCATTCAAGCCGTCTTCAGCCATTATTACAGTTATAGTGTATTTCTAAAAGAATGTTGCCCGATAACCTCTTAATTATCTATCGAACCACCCTCATCGAAATACATAAGAAGAACGAATAGAAGACTCGTTAAGTATAGCCTATCATACCAGTTATCAGAAACATACGTTTGTAACCTTAACTTCAGATAAGCTATTTTAACTTATATTAAGACAAATGGGGCCTCCTCTTTTATTCATATTTTTATTTGTTACTCTTCAGTATAGTGGGACAAGTGAGATAAATCTTAGGAATTGTTAACTTATAATGAGTTATGTAATACAGATAATTTGAAACCAAAGAAATGCTTAGACCAGACACATTCAAATGTTAAGACTTGTCGCAATCAATAATAAAAGCGTCAAGGTCTTGTATAACTTAGGTAATATGAGTTCCGATAATATTTATTCTGATATATTTGAATGGTTAAGTATCAATGGCAATTAAAGTATTATAGACAATATCTTAAAAATGGTATTAGGATATGATATCGTTATTAGTATAACATTTTCAGGTCCTCTGTTACTGTTTGGTTAATCCATTCAACATAGGTCGCCATCTTTGTGTAGATTCCTGGCTGTTCTTTGTAAGCACACACGCCACCTGTTGAAACAATTCCTACAGCTTGCCATCTACCGTCAACCTTAAGAACTAGAGGTCCACCACTGTCACCCTAAATATTGGTACAGTGAAATGATAACGTTAGTTCTTAGTAAAATAGATTATCAAACACAATACATGACTTGACCAACAATAGTATGTTAAATAACTTCGCAACTACCAAAGTATTTTTAAAAGAGCAAAATGGAGTTTTATATGTGCAAGTGGATTTTTCATTTAATATTATTCAAGCAAGAAGAACATTTCAGGGAAACTCATAAGAATTTGTATGGCTAGGCATAACCTGACTAGAGAGACACAGTGTTCAAAGAAAAGCACAGAAAGTCAAATAAAAATTCAGATAATATATCATTAAGATAAAAGATGGCAAGATGTATAGGCAAGTAACGAAAGGACAGAAAGCCAAAATCTATATAGAAAATGGCGTGATGTATAGGCAGGTAACGAAAGGACAGAAAGCCAAAATCTATATAGAAAATGGCATGATGTATAGGCAGGTAACGAAAGGACAGAAAGCCAAAATCTATATATAAAATGGCATGATGTATAGGCAGGTAACGAAAGGA
>NW_013746095.1:0-1062 GCF_000517525.1 Limulus polyphemus
ATTATTATTTTACATGTTTCTGGGTCTGGTTATTATTATTTTACATGTTTCTGGGTCTGGTTATTATTATTTTACATGTTTCCAAGTGTTGTAACTTCCATTTCTGAGTCTTATTATTGAGCTTTCGCAAAAGGTTGAACTTTATTTATTGATTCCTGTTTTTAGTGAAGTAACGTTATGTTTTAATTGAAATACTAATACTTCTTGTACCTTCGGGTACTCATGGAAGTTTTTACTTATTATATTTCGTCCGACTACTCGATTCCATACCTACATAGTAACACGTATTGTAGCAATTTATCACAGAAGTCAGGGTCTTCTTAGGTTATCCTGACGGAGCCCTTTAATGAGTTTTCATTGGTTACAAGAGTTTTTAGGGTGGTAGAAAGTTTTGCTTATACACGGTCATACTGGTGTTACATTGTTCAACAAAATTAAATCTACGACATTACTTAAACCTAACAACTAGTTTTATGTGGTCTGTAAGTCATAATCTATTATTTTTTAAAGTTACTTTTATTAACAGTATTGGCTAGAATGTATATTTAGACATATTACTTGTCAATATTATGATGCCTTTAATACACAGGTTATTTTAAACTGTTAGCTTAATATAAGGATTTGGGTCTAACTTAAATTTCCTCAGCTGTGAGATACTGTTGAGTTACGGCTAACAATGTAGTTAACAATGAAGGAAATGAACTGATGAAACAATGCTTTCTACTTTTTTATAAATAAGAATGTTAAAAAGTATATTTAATTACCTATACTCTTTAGCTGGTTTAGTATTAGTTTCGCCCCTCAGTGGCACAGCGGTATGTCTGCGGACTTACAACGCTAGAATTCGGGTTTCGATACTCGTGGTGGGCAGAGCACAGATAGCCCATTGTGTAGCTTTGTGCTTAATTACAAAACAAACAAGTATTAGTTTCACTCTACGTAGGTAGCTCACTATGATGGGAAGTTTATATCAATAGTCATATGTATGCTGTAGTTTGTATGATGGGAAGTTTATATTAATAGTCATATGTATGCTGTAGTTTGTCTATGATGGAAGTTATA